>NC_057809.1:121310547-121316891 GCF_018294505.1 Triticum aestivum | reverse complement strand
GACAGCTAGGGTTCCTAGCCGCCGCCACCGCTGCCGGCTCGCCGCCGCGGCGCGCCCAGCCGGCCGAACCCTCCGCTGCCCCGCCTCCGGTACAGGACCCCAGCAGCGCCTCCCCCCATCAAGCAGCCGCTCCCACCAGCGGTGCCCCCCTCCCTGGAGCAGGCGATCCTGCCCAGCAACGCTGCCGCCCGGTCTACTCCGGCGACCAGTCCATAGGCAGGTAGCCACCACTCCTTCGTCCTTCCTCCCTCTTCCCTCATCCCCCCTCCCTCCTTCCTCTTGCATCCTTTGTTCAATTTTTTGCTTGTTGCATGATTTTTCCAGAGCATGCTCAAGTTTACATGTGAAAGGATTGTGCTTGATAGGTGTTTGTGATAATGCCTCTAAAGGAGGGGGGCATCGCGTCATTAGTCTCTGTATCAGAGTCTTTTTTTCCTAGCCGTGTTGTCACCGAAAAATGCAATAAATTCTCATGGTTCGAAACCTTTGATACTTGGCTTCTCCAAATGAGAAATTTATGCATGTAATAATTGGTTTACCTTAGTTTGCAGAAATATGAAATTAAGCCTTACTTAGTAACAATGTTTCAAGAAGATCAATTTGGAAGCTCTGCTTCACAGGATGCCTTCAGACACTTGCACATATCTTTCTAACTCATGCATTATTTCATCTATTAGACACTTCAAAGTGATGGCTATTTCCTTTACCTTAGAGGAAAAACAAAATAATATCTTCTACTTTGCCTAGAGGAAATATAATTTCATGGACTACTTGTTATATCAAATTTTTAGCTAAGTTTTGTCTCCCTGCGAAAATTGGGCAAATTCGTTCTCAAAATCACATGTTTTAACTAGGAAGAACCTGAGACACTATGGCATCAACACTTGTAAGAAAAGAAATAGCGGGAGAATGAAGATTATATTAAAAATGGTATTAGTAGTGGTAAACAAGCATATAATCCCTCCCAGGTAGTAACAATAACTTTATGCAGGAGAGTGAAAGAAGAAGCATAGGCGATCAGGTTCGATCACGGTTGGAGAAAAATTGAGGCATTTGTTGGCTCCAAGACAGTGATACAGGTATATACATGTGCTCTGCTTACTTGATCATACAGAAGATTTTCATATAAGAGTTACGTTTCAAGTTGCTGAACCTTTTCATATAAGTTTGCTTCGAAGGAGTTGTTCTCTGTCTGGTCCAATTCTGAAGAAATAAAAAGTGAATAGTTTGTTTGTTCCATGTGTGGTCACTCTATTTTTTGAGTACTGACATTAGTTATGTTTGTTAGCAGCAATATATTTAAATGAAGCTTGTTCTTTTTCAACTGTTCAATTGATGCCATGAAACTGAATATAGTAGTTGAAAACCCTGTTTTTCTTCCTGATCGTGAAAATTTCATGGGTGCTGTAAAATGCGCAGGTGGTGAGTTGAGGCTCAGCATACAGCTTGTTTGGACTAAGCAAGAGGACGAGGTATGTTGCTTGCCCAAGCTAAGTGACACGTACGCGCCAAGTTTTCTGTTATATAATTACCTGTTAGTGCTTAGTTAAACTGCATGATACGGCCATAGCAGATGGATGGTACTAGGTGTTGTTTTGTTTCTTGCCAATGTATTCACAGAGCAGATGTGCCACTGCAGATTTCTTTTCTTGAAGGCAGCTCACATAAGTTGAGCTACAAGTGAACAACTTGCTGCTATTAGATCTGGAATGGAAGCTCACATAAGTTGAGCTGATTTTTGTCCATATGAAAGTAGAGGACCATATGGTCTGTGGCCTTTTCATCCATATGAAAGTAGAGGCACATTGTGGTGCTAGTTTGCTGGGTTTTGTCTCCGACCATCGTGTCGGGATGAATTTGCAGGTACCCCGAGAGGCCCTTGAGTTTGCCGGAATGTCGATTAACTTCCGTTCCGGCAAATTCGGGTACTCCAGATGTCCTATTTTCAGCAAAGGTCATGCTGAAATTTTCCGTGAATTTTAGCATGACTTTGCTAAAAATAGGACATATGGGGTACTTGCGATAATGCATGGGCCAGGGTATCTTAGTACTTAATTAAGTAGGATCAACTGACCCTTTATTCTTCCTGCATTAAACCATAGGTGGCAATAGAGCCAAGTGATTAGGCCCAACTTAGAATTCTCCTTAGCATCGATAAACCCTAGATGATAAACCCAACATAGGTGGCAATAGAGCCAAGTGATTAGTGCCTAGTGATTAGGCCCAACCTAGGGTGCCTCGGCATCGATAAACCCTAAATGATGAAAACTTAACTTGGCTGCCCCGGATGCCTCGGTGTCGATGAGAACCTAAATGATGTACGCTTAGGCTTTTAGGGTGCCTCGGCGTCGACAAACCCTAAATGATGAAAGCTTAGGCTTTTAGGGTGCCTCGGTGTTGACAAACCCTAAATGATGAGACCATGATCTTGTTCCTGGACAATAACCAACTTTTTGACCAAACTTTTTTGCTATTTAGAGTGAAACATGGCCCACAACGATGAAGCCGGTGGTTCGGGCGGCAAGCAATTCTGGGAGCTGTCCCAGGAGATGGAGGAACAACCTCACCATTATGAGGACGCCGCGGAAGACACCGATCCTGATTACACAACCCCTAGTGGCATTGGGGATGACACCACTGATGGTGCCGCCGAGGATGCCACCACTGATGATGGCGGCGCACACACAGATGGCAGCCAACCGAAGAAGCAAAGGAAGGACCGGCGCCCGAATGCGCTCCGCACCCTCAAGGAGGAATTCACTCAAGTGGACTCCGACGGGAATCCAACGGAGCCCAAACATATAGTCAAGGGGTACTCGCTTCAGCTCGGGTGCATTCTCCGGAGCACCGTCTCGATCAACACCGAGAAGCTTAGGCATAAGGACCGAGGGAATTTGCGCAACCTCCTCTTCATGAAGCTGCACGAACGATACAAGTTCCCCACCGAATTTGAAAACACACGCCTCTCAGGGAATAAAGTGAACAGTGCCGCCCTCACGAAGATGAGCACGGCCCTGTCTACTTGGAAAAGTGCGGTGAAGAGAATGATTGATAAAGGTGATAGTTATGAGAAGATCAAGGCAAAATATCCTTTGATGACCGAAGATGAGTACAAGGAGTTCAAGATCAAGTGCGAGAGCAATGCAACCTCCGAATCAAGTCAGTGGGGGAAAGAAATGCGGGAGTTGAACTTAGGGGAACACAAACTCGGTCCCGGCGGTTACAGAGTGGCGGAGCCTATATGGGACAAGGAGGACGCGGAGCGTGCCAAGCAAGGCCTACCGCCCCGCTTCGAGAAATACAGCTGTGACAAGCAGACCAGGAACTATGTCAGGGCCCGGTACAAGGAGGACCCGATAACAAAGGAGCTTACCACGGATCCGAAGACCAGGGTGCTTGAGCTTCTTCTGGTAAGGAATACACCCCCGCGTAATTAGCTCCATATGGTTGCACTCTAATTAATCCCCAATATTTCTAAATGGTTCACGTTCCTTTCGCAGGACACTGAAAGCAGTAGCGCGGGTCGTCTAAGAGCTCCCCTTTCGACACCCCTTTAAATAGGGCGTTGAACGTAATGAAAAACAAGGATAAGCTCACTAAGCCGACATCAGCTAGTCGTGTGGCCGGCAAAGGCTTGTCCACAAAATGGGGGTCATACTATATTGCTGGTGTGCGGAAGGAGAAAAAGACCAGCTCGGAAAGCCAGAGGCGCGAGGTTGAAGAACTCAAGGCACAAGTGGCGCGGATTCCGGAGCTTGTCCAAGAGCAAGTGCAACAACAACTTGGAACGACGCTCAATGCCATGGTGCCTACGTTGATTCATGGGCTGACGATGTTGATTGTGTGCGGCCAACAGGGGTCTCCCCTGGTTCCCAGCTTCACGGCCAGCAACTCGCACAGCGCGCAGGCGGCGCTATTGGTGTCTCCGGCGGTGGCGCCATTGGTGTCTCCGGCGGAGGCGGTATTCATGTCTCCGGCGCCGGCACAGGCATTGGAGCTTAATGCACCCGGGTGTACGCCAGCCGGCACCTCGCCAGCAAGCGCCCCCTCCGTCAGTTGCACGCCCGCCGTTGGCGGTGCCTCGACATTAGCCGAGCTCGACGACATCATTGTAACCAAGCCTCTCGGCTGATGACTTCATCTCCTTGCCTTTGACTGGGCATCCCAGACGCCCTGTACATGTTTTGGCAGGGCACCGCCGACGTTCCTTGCACTCTTCTGCATTTCATGGGCACCGAGTTGGTCAATGTCGCCAAGGGAAGAATCGTTCAACTGGGCAACCCCATGTTCCACGGTAATCTGATGCCACCCATAATGTATAGGGTTGAAGTGGTTCGGGTGCTGCCAGGCTGTGACGAGCTGTTACCTCCGATTCGACCCGCTGGGGCCGACGAAGAAAATGAGATGACCCTCAGCACCTGCGTAAACTGGCCCCTGCTTTGGCCGAAGAGCCAAATTCGTTTGGGGGCGGGGGACACCACCCCACAGACAAGACCGCCAGTCGTGCCGGTGCCAAGCCATGGCAAGAACGCCGCAACGCTACCGGACCTACCGGACATCCCTATGGCACAGGATCCGGACAGCCCTATGGCACAGGATCCGGATGGCGACGACAACGACGACGGTACATTTACCAAAGTTGATAAGTACTTTGCCGAACATGGGTACGCTGACGAGTTCTGTGGGCCTCTTTCTCAAGAACCCAACCAAGACGACCGTGATCTAGCTGGTACGGCGGAGAAATCCAATTGCAACAGGCGTCGTCTGGCGTTCAGTTCTCAGGACACGCCTCTAGCTCCCGCCTTCACCGATCCTCAGATAGCTGAGGTGCGAAATATTATCAGCCCCAACACGCTCAAGAAGGCGGTCTGTGAGCAGAACTCGGTCCCATTACAGGAGATCAAGAAGAAGGGACGGAAATGAAAGACTAACAAGGGCGCCGGTGCGAGTCAGCCGGCACCGAGTTCGATCCATGCTCTGGACGGGCCACCTTCACCTAAGGATATCTCGAGGAGGGTGCATGTGGCGGGTAGGGCGATGCTACCGCCAAATATGTTGAATGCTGCAACCGGTGCTATGCGGAGTCTGCACGACAGTGTTCTTTCTTTGGAGAAGCGGCGTCTCAGAGAGAAGGATGTGGCATACCCGGTTTTTGTGGCCAAGGTGCCAGAGGGCAAGGGCTTTGTGGATGGTGACATCGGGGGTACGATCGTCCTGCGGTTTGATGACATCTTTGCTATGTTTAACCTTCATCAGCTGCACTACACTTTCGTTTGGCTGTTTTCGCTGAGTATGGAGATGCGGATCATTAGAGACAAGACCCCGGCCATCGTGATAGTCGACCCCTTCTACAAGCATGCCAAGCACTTGAGCAGCGCTGGGGACCGCCAAGTTGCGCGTTCACACCTCGAAGGCGTCATTCTGGCAAACCCAAATAAGGATAATGTCACGACCGGTTTTCCAATAAAAATATTTATTGATAAACCAGTCTTTTGAGTCCAGTAAGAGAGAAATCCTCCTCACTGGTAGACAATTCCTTGATACAATAAGCCAGTAGCATAAAATATATTAGAGGGTTGAACTGCGGTCGCTCAACCAAATTATTACAAGCACGCCAATAATCATACATAATGGCGGACAGGACACAGTAGTGTGGAGACATACTACTGACTCAAGGATAGGCTGGTGGTGGAAAAACACGGCGGGAAGGGAAATACAAGACTCTAAGAATATCATTTCATCGAACGTCGGGGTGAGGCTCGATAAATTTATTTGGTAGCGGAAGCGGATATAAAACAGTGGCCAAATCCAGGGTCACACGAGACTGACTGGGACTCCTCTAAGTGTCGGACTCGCTATCGAACTCTTCATCCATGAGATCGCCTTCGTCAGCATCTGGCCAAATCAACAAGCCAGTGAGTACTTTTGAAAGTACTCGCAAGACAGTTCGGACGTAAGATATAACAAATGCATGCATGGATGCAACATGATTAATTCCTTAATGCACAATAAATAAAATTGGCATAACGGGTAAGTAAAAAGGGAAACGGCGGTAGTCCGCCTGAAATCCCACAGAACATAAATAAAGACCGATCGGGTGTCTGAAGCGACGCCCCGAAAGGTGAACAAATAAAAATAAGGAAATGATGCCACAGTTGGGCATCTTAGCGACACCTCATAAAGGGCTTTAAAAGAAATGCCACGGTCGGATGTCTGAGCGACATCGCAGAAAGGGCTTTAAAAGAAATGCCACAGTCGGACGTCTGAGCGACATCACAGAAAGGGCTTTAAAAGAAATGCCATAGTCGGACGTCTGAGCGACATCATAGAAAGGGCTTTAAATG
>NC_057809.1:121295987-121310166 GCF_018294505.1 Triticum aestivum | reverse complement strand
GAAATGCCACAGTCGGACGTCTGAGCGACATCACAGAAAGGGCTTTAAAAGAAATGCCACAGTCGGACGTCTGAGCGACATCACAAAAAGGGCTTTAAATGAAATGCCACAGTCGGACGTCCGAGCGACATCACAGAAAGGGCTTTAAATTCACCAGTAAACAATACTCATAATAAACATTCAATCCATGAGAATAAACGGGTTAGTCCATCCACAGGAATAATCATTCAACCGGACTTAGCATTCATGCGATTCACCGGAGTCTCTGTCACCAAAGCTGACAATTGATTAGGATAAGATGGAATGAAACTTGACATGGAATAGATGATTTGGAGGAATATATGACTCTGCAGAGTTTGTACAAAATTTTTCCCACAGTCAACGGATTTCCGTAGTCACGAAGGACTAGTTCCGTTTACGGTATTTCGGAAGAAAACACAGCTAACCGGTGCACACCCATCCTACCTCTCGATGCTAGGAATCACCCTAGTCATCGTCCAAGAAAAACTTTTGAGACGGGGAGATCACAATCTCGAATAGCATGGGATCAAATTTATATACGCGCGCTCTAAGGGGTGCCCCCCTCTCGGTCCCAACCGGAATCACCCATGCCCCCTGACCGGATGACTGGCTTTAATCCAGGGCCATGGAACCATCATCACGGCCTCTCCTCTTTGGTGTGTACCATTCAAGCGGTTTGCAACTTACTAAACCATATTCCTGGCGGAAAACATGTGGTAGTACAAGGGAGGAAATGATAGGTACTGGACCGATATGGATTGATACTGAGTCACATGGTCTGGCGTACGACTGGCATGCTACAACACTGCCACCATACCCATCCTCATGCCAACACATGGCCATTCATATTCACATTCATCCACGTATGGATCATCGAACTCACTCACCTTATTATCACATAAAATAACGTTCATCGGTATGCTCACCAACATGCCATGAAACTAACTAAATGCAAAACATGCCAAGACACTCATCATATCAAAAGTTCAAACATGCTTGCCTGGTTCAGAGTAGTCGGAGCCTAGCTCGGTGAAGTTCGCGGCTCCGTCACCTCCTTCGGTATCTACGGTTTAAAGAAAATATATGCACTAACGTAAATACCAAGGAGTGCACATAAGTTAAACCAAATTTTTTTCAAATAAATCTGATAAAAAACTAGACAAAATTTTAAGGAGAACAGAAAAAGAATCAATCAAAAATACTTTTCTGATTAAAAGTTATAAGGGTTTTTGACCAGGGACTTATCTGTAATGAAACAGAAGAATTCCAGGGGCTAGTTTATAAAAACAGAAAACGCTTCGGTAGCGACTACGCCAGCCCGAAGAGAAAAGGCATTCTGCCCGAAGGCGCTTCCAGAAAATGATTCGAAGAGGGAGCAGAGAGGCTGACGGTGGGGTCCCACCCGTCAGGTTCAAAAGTTCAAACGGGGCGGCAGAGTTCGCCGGCGCCCGAGAGCCGCGGTGGTCGCCGGCGGCGATCCACGGCGAGGCAGAGAGATCGGAGAGTACCTCCGTGCTCAGGGTACCCTTCCGCGTCAGTTGGTGGTGGTGGAGTCGGTCGGCGAGCACCACGTCGACGGCGAGCTTTGCTCCGGCGGACGGCGGCTCGGGTGGTCGAGGGGCTCGTCGGAGAGGGCTGCAAAGGTTAAATTGAAGAGGGGGTCATGCTCCTGGCAGCTAGAGAGGGTAACGAACGGGGTTTGAGCGCCGGAGATGGCCTCACCAAAACGAATCGGGCTGGAGGCCGAGGCGGGGCGAGGCGGCCGGAGCTGGGGGAGGAGACCTCCTTGAGGTCCCCCTAGTGGCCTGGCGGGGTGTTGGTGAGTAGTGGGGGTGCTGCGTGCACGAGAGTGAGCTTGGGACCCCTTTATATAGGCGGTCCGAGGCGGTTGCCGTGAACGAGGATCACCGGCGAGCGATTACGGTGGCGCAGTGCTCGGTCGGGGTGGTTAGGGGGTCGAGCATCATCACGGAGGTTCAATGGGTCCGTTTTAGTGCTAAACTGGCCGGGGTTTGGGTGTTTGGGTCGAGCTCGACGGAACGGGGTGGCGCGGGCCCGTCAGCGGCAGAGAGCGTGCTCCGTGCGTGCTGCGCCACGGCGACAGTGCCGCATGCGTGCGCTGGCACGGAGAAGGCCACGCGGAGCCACCAGAGGATTTGGGCGGTGCCGAACGGCGTTGCGCCGCCGTTCTCCTCCCTATCGGCCGTTACGGGGAGCCGGCTGCCGCAAGACACGCCGGCGCAGGCGGGCCAGGGCGCAACCGACGCCAGGGTCGCGCCAAGGGCGCGTGTGAAGCTTCGGACAAGCAAGCGAGGCCGCGAGCAACGTGCCAAGTGCACTGTGGCCGCGTGACTGAAACTGTCGAAACTGAAAACTGAATTTCTGAAAGTGTAAGGAAAACAATGCATGCAAGGTGTTCGACAGAATGATCCAGGCATGTAGGGATTTTTCCTTGAGCTGATTTTTGGTGGAGTGGCTACTCATTGCTCAAATAGGCTGCCTGAATTTTGGTGGAATTTTTGGAGGAGTGTAGATATGAATTTCACCAAATTTGGCAAATCTGGTCCAAACTTGCAGAGACTGAATTTTGAAAATTTTGAAAAGAGGAGGAGTGGATCAAGATGGTTCTGGGTTGTGGGTTCAAAGGACAATCCAGGGGAATTGGTTTGAGGTCAAAACTCAAATGAAAAAGGGTACTTGCTTTGAAAATCCCTCAGGCTCCAAATAATTTTCAGAATTGAATTGAGGGGAAAAATAATTAGAATAAAAATCCAAAACCAGTTTGGATTAGTTGGGACAGAGAATTTAGGTTGATCACAAGGGGGAGGGGAGGTTTTGGAGGGGTTTTATCTCATGGGGAAAAATACAAAGCCAAGGGTGGCTTCAAAGATAAGAAAATCCCAAATTTTCATAGAGCTTCACTTAAAAATAAAACAAACTAAAACTCCCAAAAAAGTAAATCTTTAGAGGGAACTAACAGAGAAGAAGTTTGCAAAAGATCAACCACCAAAGTTTGAAAGAAATAGAATCCTTGCCAAGGCAAAAGGAGGTTTTTTAAGAGGAAGGTTTTTCTGAAAAAGAAAATTTTTAAAAAGGTCTCTCCTCAAAACCACAAGGTTTTTGATAAAAACCAAATTGTCAGGACCCCGACTTGATGTCACATCGATCTAGCTGGTAACACCTCATATCACTTTGCGGCCTCACGCACGGTATTCCCATGGGTGTCGTCTTACCTTTTCCCGGGACCGTTTGCGCCTTTTGGCTCACGTATATGATTATGTCGCTAGCATCCATATGATAAGGAGCCCGGGCTGACATGGCTAGTCGTAAACCCAAAGCGGCACAGACTTACAGGGACAGGCATCCATGACCCAGCTTCGAACGTGTCGGTCATCAGCAAGTGGGTCCGGGCTGTAGCACTGGGCTAGCAGGACTCCGGTAAACCGGGCTGTAGCGGGCTAACAGGACTCCGGTACTCAAAGCGCGACATTTCCCCGA
Organism: Triticum aestivum; assembly: GCF_018294505.1. Taxonomy (NCBI): domain Eukaryota; kingdom Viridiplantae; phylum Streptophyta; class Magnoliopsida; order Poales; family Poaceae; genus Triticum; species Triticum aestivum. The sequence continues at coordinate 121,306,647 of NC_057809.1, read as the reverse complement.
AGGGACAGACACAGGAACGAAGAAGGACACATGCCGGCCAGCCTAAGTGTTCCAGAGCAGTAGCAAGCTACCATGGCTCAGCGGTAACACTAGGAGACATTTCCCGGTAAGAGAGGCTACTAAAGATAAACAACTAGATAGTCAGATCCCACACATAACAAGCATTTCAATCATACACACAATATGCTCGATATGTGCAAATACAACGAAGCATCACAACATGACTCTATGACACAAGCACTTTATTTAAGGCTCAGGGAGCCATACATATCATACACAAAGGTACGGGTCTCACGACCCAACATACAAGTCATACAGTCATACAAGCCAACAGCGGAAGTACATTGTCTGGGTACAGACATCTAGTAAAATAAAAGGGGCTTGTAAAGCCTAGCTATACTACGTGGTCCATCACAAGCTCAGGGTCACCACCTGGGTCTTTAGCCTACTCGTTGATGTCAACGTCTACATAGAACCCATCAGAAGGGGTTGCAGCGTCTTCTGTAAAAAATGTAGATTATAGCAACATGAGTACAAAGGTACTCAGCAAGACTTACATCAGATCCTACATACATGCATAGTATCAAGAAGGGTTGGTGGAGTTATTGCAGCAAGCTAGCTTTGACTCTTGGCTAGACTATCCTACGATACTCCAACTTGAAATGTTTTGCGCACACGAGTCCACTACTCACCACTTCAATACACTATCGAGGATCCACCTCCGTCTTCCTACGGAAGAGCCATCCTCGGCACTCACACTTATCTTGAGGCTTTTAGTAGTTTCCATTTACTTGTCTATGAACTGTATAGGCAACCAAGTAGTCCTTTACCGCGGACGCGGCTATTCGAATAGATCATGTTAACCCTGCAGGGGTGTACTTCTTCATACATGTTTCCACCACTTAGTGTCTGCACACGACATGTGCTCGGCATACTTCAAGCGAAAGCCAACGTGGGTGTAGACCACGACCTACCTAAACACTTAAGCCTCTAGTCCAGGTTTATCGCCTATTCAGGTTCCATCCGCAGGGAGTCCGGCCGAGGTTTCCCATACGGCCCCGAACGATGTGAACAGGGTTCCCGAGATACCTAACGGGTATTCGGTACACCGTGCCACGTACCTACCGCATCACAGCCCACCCCTACGGTCAGCGCTGTCCACGGCCTCCAGTAGGCTACAAACACCAGAAACTACTTGCAACTCCTGGACAGAGAGCTAGGGTGAATAAGAAGTCGAGCGGGGTCATATTTCAGGGCCCAATGCATGGTAGTAGCTGTATCTTAAATCACACATACAGATCTCAGTGCTTAGGGTCGGCTTCAATGAAACAACCCACCATGTACTCCTACATGGCCTCTCATCGATACCTTTACCAAAACGTGTTCACCACACCACTCTCATTACCGACATAATCATTTCACTCTAGCCATCACCCAGATGAACCAGACCTGACACGACTCTAAGCATAGCAGGCATAGCAAGGTAGGAGCAACACATACATATGGCTCAATCAACTCCTACACATGCTAGTGGGTTTCATCTAGTTACTGTGGCAATGACAGGTCATGCAGAGGAAATGGGTTCAACTACCATAGCACACAGTAGTTTGAATCGCGTTGTCTTAATGCAGTAAAAGAGAGCAGGAGCGAGAACATGGGATTGTATCGATATGATCAAATGGTTGGTTGCTTGCCTGGTGGTTCGATGCTCGGATATGATTCCTCGTTAGGGTAATCACGGTACTCCTCGGAGACAGAACCTGTCGCAAAGGACATCGGTACACAAGCATCACCAAACAATGTGCAACAATATGATGCATGCATGAAACATGGCAATATGAGTGTGTTGGGCTAATGCAACTAAAACCAGAAGGATTTGAGCAAATTTGAATCAAGGATTCAAATTTCAAATTCAAATATGGCCTTTTAAAGTGCTTTTCCTTGTTCTGCCTAAAACATCAATTTAACTTGTTTGATCATGCATGAAAATGGTACAGATGGATAGATTGGATTTTTCTGATCATTTTTCATATATAATTTGTCCAATTTGGAGTTACAGAATAAAAGTTATGAATTTTTGAAGTTTAAATAATATTCTGGAATTTCCTGATTTAATTTAAATCCAGAAAATCAGTTACTGCGTCAGCCTGACGTCAGTGTGACGTCAGCAGGTCAACTGCGGCTGGCTGAAGTCAAACCTGACGTGTGGGGGCCACACGTCAGTGACAGGGGGGGTTAAACAGGTTTAAATTAATCCTAATTAGGGATTAGTGGCGCTGGGGCCCACTGTCAGTGTCAGGGGGGTTGACTAACAGTAGTTAGCGCTAACCTAACCACCTGGCCGACAGGGCCCACGCGTCAGTGACCCTGGGGGGTCAAACCCCAGGTCGGACAGGTCAAACCCCACCGGCGACATGACGCCGGCGAGGTCCGAGACGGCGGCGAGAGTGCTTTTTGCCATTCCGGCAACCAAATGGACGGCGGAAGGCATCTACGTGTTGCTGAGGCTGAGCCGCGACTATTGGTGGTGGTGGTTGGGCTCGGGGTGGCCGGAGTTGACGACGGCGAGCTCGGCTGCGGCGGCCGAAGCTCGGGTGCGGTCGGAAACGGCGTTGCAGGGCGTTAGGGGAGGTGTTGGTGCGTGCTACGTGCTCCTAGTGAGGTGTGGAGCACGATGGTGTGCTCGGTTGGGCGCTACGGCGACCGTGGCCACGACGGCGACATCGTCGGCGGCGTGGAGCTCTCGGCCGAGGTGGGGCTAGGGCCTAGAGGTCGGGAGAGACCAGGGAAGAAGGGGGAAACGGTGGCGTAGCTCACCGCGGTTGCAGTGGGCGTCGAAGCGGGCTCGGGGACGCGCTGGAGACGGCGAATTCGACGGCGACGGTGGTCGGAGCCCGAAGAGGGGAACGGCGACGTGGCGGCGATGCAGGGCCTCCGGGGAGCTGTGGAGCGGTGGGGAGGAAGAGGGAGTTGTGGCGGAGCTTCTGAGCTAGTCGGGGGAGCGAGGGGTGGCCGGAGATGGCTGCTATGGCGAACGGCGGCGACGGTGGTGTTCGGCCGTGAGAGAGAGAGAGCGAGGGAGAGGAAGGAGAGAGCCGGGGAGAGTGAGAGAGAGCAGGGGGGATCGGGACGGGCTGCGGGCGTCGTCCACGCGGCCAGGAGGTCGTCGGCAAGCAGGAGGTGGCCGCGCGGCCGTGCGCGCGCGAGCACGCAGCAGCTTCGGGGCGAGGGGAGGAAGACGACGGAGGGCTACAGTGCTAGGCTGGGTCGGCTGCTGGCTGGGCCGGCCAGCTGGCTGGGCCGCACAGGGAGGAGCCCAGGTAAGTTTTTCCCTTTATTTTCTGTTTCTGTTTTTATTTAATATATCTGCAACTTTGTTGAATTAAATAAAATACCTAGGCAACTTCAAAAATCACCAAACTATTCCTGGCCCGTAGTTGGAATATTTCCAACATGAAACATTTTAGTTTGGAGATATTTGAGCATTTAAATATTTTATATTATTTTAAATGCCCAAATTCAAATATCTATGATTTAATTCAAAAACCCTAGGATGGCCTAGGAAAATGTGCACCATTTTTGGCAGAGGCTCTGAACCAAGACAAAAATGATGGGCATTTTAGAAGGGCATTTCAGGTTCATTGAAAAATTATTTTAGTAACCCTAGTTGGTTTCAGAGGGGACTGGGGGTTCTGTCATCCCCATTTCAAGTTTCTGATGAATGAGTAAACATGATGCAACACTCTAATGCATGACTAGCTAGGGTGTGACAACTCACCCCCACTCAAAAGAATCTCGTCCCGAGATTTGGGTTCCTCCGGGAAGAAGGCGGGATACTCGAGTCGAAGACGATCCTCCCTTTCCCAAGTTGCTTCATCCTCAGAATGGTGCGACCATTGAACCTTGAGAAACTTGATATTATGACGTCGCGTGGTACGTTCGGCTTGATCGAGGATACGAATGGGGTACTCCCGATATGTAAGATCATCTTGGAGATCAAGCGTTTCGTGGTCCACTTCACGGATAGGATCCGAGAAGCAACGCCTGAGTTGAGAGACGTGGAAGACATCATGAACTCTGGAGAGGTGCGGAGGTAGTTCCAACTGGTAGGCAACTTCTCCTCGTTTGGCAAGAACGCGAAAAGGTCCAATGTAACGAGGAGCCAATTTGCCTTTGATACCGAAACGATGGGTTCCCTTCAGAGGGGTGACCCGAAGATAAGCCTTCTCGTCAACCTCGAAAGTCATAGCCCTATGTTTTCGGTCATATTGACTCTTTTGACGAGATTGGGCTGTTTTCAACTTTTCACGAACGATACGAACTTGTTCTTCTGCTTCCTGGATCATATCCGGGCCAAAGAATTGTCTTTCCCCGGTCTCTGACCAGTTAAGGGGTGTTCGACATCGTCGTCCATAGAGAACTTCAAAAGGGGCTTTACCCAAGCTAGATTGATAGCTGTTGTTGTAAGCGAATTCGGCAAATGGAAGGCACTTCTCCCAGTCCATTCCGAAAGAGATAACGGAGGCTCGAAGCATGTCTTCTAGAATTTGGTTGACGCGTTCCACTTGACCACTTGACTGAGGGTGGAAAGCGGTGCTAAAGGAGAGACGGGTTCCCATAGCATTTTGGAAACTTTCCCAAAATCGAGAGGTGAAAAGACTTCCTCGATCCGAATTGATTTCCAAAGGAACACCATGGAGGGACACTATTCGGGAGATGTACAAATCTGCCAGCTGACTAGCGGTTATACTCTCACGAACAGGTAAGAAATGAGCTACTTTGGAAAGACGATCGACCACGACGAAGATAGCATTATTCCCTCTCTTGGTCCTGGGAAAACCGGTAATGAAATCCATACTAATTTTATCCCATTTCCATTCAGGAATAGCTAAGGGTTGAAGGGTGCCAGCAGGCCGTTGATGCTCTGCTTTTACACGACGACAGACGTCGCAATTTGCAATATATTGAGCAATTTCTCTCTTCATCCTAGTCCACCAGAACCTCTGGCGTAGGTCCTGATACATTTTAGTGCTACCGGGATGAATGGTGAGAGGGGATTCATGAGCCTCCTTAAGGATCAGCTGCCGTAGATGCTGGTTCTTGGGAACCACTAGACGGTTCTCAAAGTACACAACACCATGATCATTAGTGGAGAAACAACTAGCACCTCCGCTAGCAATGTTCTCTTTGATTTTAGATATTCCCTTATCTCGCTTTTGGGCAGCGATGATTTGATCCGTAAGAGTAGGTTTTGCTACCAAGGTGGAAAGAAAACCTTGAGGAACAAGGTGAAGGTTAAGCTTCCGAAATTCCTCATGGAGAAGCGGTTGACTTTGTTGTAACATCAGGTTGTTACAATAAGATTTACGACTTAGCGCATCAGGCATGACGTTGGCTTTCCCTGGGGTATAGGTTATTCCTAAGTCGAAGTCTGTGATCAATTCAACCCAACGTATTTGCCTGAGATTCAGATCCGGTTGGGTGAAAATATACTTCAGACTTTGGTGATCAGTGAATATTTCGCAACGATTACCGAGGAGGTAATGTCGCCAGGTCTTAAGTGCATAGACTACGGCTGCAAGCTCTAGATCATGAGTAGGATAATTCTCCTCATGTGGGTGCAATTGCCGTGAAGCGTAAGCAATTACGTGTCGATCTTGCATGAGAATGCAACCTAGTCCTTGTCGCGAGGCGTCGCAGTAGATAACAAAGTCCTTGGAGAAGTCTGGCGGTACCAGCACGGGAGCAGAGGTCAGGCGTCTTTTCAGTTCCTGAAAGCTGTGCTCACATTGTGGTGTCCATTCGAACTTCTTATCTTTCTTGAGGAGTTCGGTTAGAGGTTTAGTAACTTTGGAGAAGTTCTCGACAAAGCGACGGCAATAGCTCGCTAAGCCTAGAAAACTCCGAACTTGCTTGACCGATTCAGGTGGAGTCCAATCAAGGACGGCTTGAACTCGCTCAGGGTTAACAGCAATACCTTTACCAGATATTACATGACCCAGATAGGTCACTTCTGGCAACCAGAATTCACATTTAGAAAATTTGGCATAAAGGCGATGCTCTCGAAGTTTCTGCAACACTAGCCTTAGATGTTCGGCATGTTCTTCCTCGTTCTTGGAGTAGATGAGTATATCATCGAGGTAAACCACGACGAATTTATCCAAATACTCCATGAAGATTGAGTTCATTAACCGAGAAAAGGTGGCTGGAGCGTTGGTTAAACCGAAGGACATGACGGTGTACTCGTATTGGCCATAACGAGTAACGAAGGCCGTTTTAGGAATGTCCCCATTTCTGATTTTGATTTGATGGTAGCCCAACCTCAAATCCATCTTGGAGAAGACTGAGGATCCAGCGAGCTGATCATACAGATCGTTGATCCTGGGAAGTGGATATTTGTTCTTGATTCTGACCAAATTGACAGGTCGGTAATCTACAACCATCCGGTCCGTACCATCCTTCTTCTTGACGAATAGGACGGGGCAAGCCCATGGAGATGAACTAGGTCGGATGAAACCCTTTTTCAAGGACTCATCGAGTTGTTTCTTAAGCTCAGCTAGTTCTAGGGGTGCCATCTTATAGGGTCTTCTAGCAATCGGAACGGTTCCTGGAATGAGGTCTATTACGAACTCAACATCCCTGTCAGGTGGAACACCTGGCAATTCCTCTGGAAAGACATCCGGGAAGTCACGGACTACCGGAACGTCCTCAAGGTCTGGCAAAGGGCTGGCGTTAAGAGAATATAATTGTCGCTTGGCTATTCGGGTCAAGACATTGACTATCTTTCCCGAAGGATGGGTGAGTTGAACAGTCCTAGAGAAACAATCAATTTTGGCTTGATGAGCTGACATCCAGCCCATACCCAAAATGACATTAATATCTGAAGATTTAAGGGCTATCAAAGATGCAAGGAAAACAAGTCTGTCGACTTGGATTTCATTTCCATGGCTTACTCTAGAGGTTTGCCATTTGGATCCCGGAGTTTGAATTACCATAGAGGTTGGCATATCACCGAATGCGACGTTATGCAAGCGAGCATAGTTTTCAGATATAAAAGAATGAGAGGCTCCTGTATCGAAAAGAACAGATGCCGGGTGACAATTAAAAAGAAGCGTACCGAGAACGACGTTGGGGTCCTCTTGAGCTTCTTCGGCAGAGATACAGTTGACATGGCCACGTGAAGCGGTGACCGGCTTGGCGTGGAACACTTTCCCTGTCGGCTTGCCACGGCCAACAGCTTTAGCAGATTGATTGGGGTTGGTCTGGGGACACTCACGCATATAGTGACCAGATTCCCCACACTTGAAACAAGTCACGGAACTGGTACGTGGAGGAGCATTATTGGTTGGACCTCCATAGGGCTTGGCTGGAGCAGACTGTTGAACAGGGCGAGGCGCCTGGAAGGATGGCCTCGGTGTGAACCTGGATGGCAGGGCGGTGTTGGGTACCCACACGCGGCGCTTCTGAGGACCAGCACCGGATGAGGAACCCATGTCACGTCCATGCTTGCGTGTTGCGTCATAGTCAGTCTGACCAGTTTCAGCACTGATGGCTTTGTTGACAAGTTTCGAAAAAGATGTGCACTCATGCAAACGGAGGTCGCGGCGAAGCTCAGGACTAAGGCCCTTACGGAACCTTGCTTGCTTCTTGGCGTTAGTAGAAACTTCCTCAGTTGCATATCGTGCGAGATTACCAAACTCCCTGCTATAGACATCCACAGAAAGTCGGCCTTGGGTGAAATTGCAGAATTCCTCACGTTTACGGTCCATGAGACCCTCCGGAATGTGATGTTCACGGAAAGCCTCGCTGAATTCAGCCCAAGTAGTGACATGGCCCGCTGGGCGCATAGCTCCATAATTCTCCCACCATAGACTGGCGGGGCCTTCAAGATGATATACAGCAAAGGTGACCTTGTCAGCCTCCGCTACCAGCGCGGAACGCAGATTGTGAGAGATACTGCGAAGCCAGTCATCAGCGTCGAGGGGCTCGACGGAGTGGTGGAACGTGGGTGGATGCAATTTGATAAAATCACTGAGTGACACCACGTTAGCCCTCTGATGGTGTGCTGTATTCTGTTCAATACGCTCCAACAAACGGTTTGTCTCCCGCTTGTTTCTCTCAGCTTCCATCATAACCTCGGCTAGTGAAGGAGGATGAGGCAGATTTGCATCCCTGGCTTCACTGCCTTCGGCCTGCTCTTGGGAAGCAGGGTTAGCGCGCGTGTTGACCATCCTAGGTGAACAAGACAATGATTTAGTCAGAATGATAAAATTCCGACATAGGATACATAATGTAAGGAATAACTCGGAATGCAAGATGATCATCCGTATGACATGGTAGATACAGAAACTGCTTCTTTATTCCATCGTCATACACACCATACAGGGTTTAGTACAAGACCAAACAGAGTACTATTACGGTGAAAAGAGGATTACATCTCATCGGAGGCATTCCAAGCTCCTATACATTATTTTTCTACATCTCCGGAAGAGTACAAACTAGGTCATATCCCACGAGTCACGCGGAACGATAGACGACACAGCTAGTGCGGCTAGTGATACTACCACTAACTCAGACCGATCCGTAGTAGTCCTCGTAGAAGTCACCTCCATAGCCTGGAAGTTCAACATGATCATCCGGAAACAGACGGTCTCGCGGAGCTTGTGGACCATAAGGGCTAGGATGAGGCCTTGGACCAACAAAGGGTGGCCTGCGGGGACCGCGAGGTGGGGTGATGCCTCCTACATCACGCCATACCATCACGTCTGGCAGAGCAGATCTCACAGGATAGAGATCGCGCATATCTGAATATCCAGCTTGCACCGCCGGTGCGAACCGAGTCAAAGTGGCCCAGTGGTCAGCATGGGTATTGAAAAGCTCTAACCTTAAGGCCCGATTTTCACGGTCCTTATCCTCGAGCATCTCAGCAGTGGTGCGAGTCCGTGAATCCTCCTGAGTGGGGTCATCATAGATAGCCTGAAGATATCCTTGTGCTCCCGGAAGTGATCCTGGCATATACCGGAAGTCAGAGTCCCGGAATAGACCAGATCTGATTCGCATAATGGTCATCATAGAGTAGGCGGCGTCCTGCACAGCCATCTCAATGGTAACCCCGAGTCCATAGGAACAGTGAAGAGGCTCGGTGGATCCAGGATAAGATGGAAATATCCGGACAGTGCAGAGATACTGGCTTTGATTGAAGTCCCGAAATTGCTCTTCGATCGTGTACTCAGCATACCAGCGGTATCCAGCCTCAGTCATTACCCTGACCAACTTAGCAGTATGGCCGGGTACATCTAGGCATCGAGTCAGGCGAACCACTTGATTAAGGTCGCGAGTGGCCATCTGAAAGCATAATCATAATGCAAAGGCATTAGAATTTCTAGCAAAATTTCGGCAGCATAACAGCTGTAAATGCTCAAAAAAGGATTTTGAGACATTTGACAAAGGATTTCGTACACACTCAACATCATCATATCAAAGTTCTGAAACCATGTTGGCAACATAATGTGGTAGTAGAACTGAACTAGGCTTGTATCCATCAAACTTATAAGGTACTACTGATTAGTAACTCGTGATCCTGATAGGGAGAACAGATCCTAATTCCTTAACCCCCGGTGGAAGAATGGACTGACTCAGATCAGAATGTCATAAGATAGAGGAGTAAAAAGAGCCTTACGTTCCATCCCACAAACAATTCCCCTACATATAACTAAAGAATTTCTAGACTCAACATCGACCAGTTTGGCTTGGAGAACCTACAGGCAGTCCGGCTCTGATGCCAACGCTGTCAGGACCCCGACTCGATGTCACATCGATCTAGCTGGTAACACCTCATATCACTTTGCGGCCTCACGCACGGTATTCCCACGGGTGTCGTCTTACCTTTTCCCGGGACCGTTTGCGCCTTTTGGCTCACGTATATGATTATGTCGCTAGCATCCATATGATAAGGAGCCCGGGCTGACATGGCTAGTCGTAAACCCAAAGCGGCACAGACTTACAGGGACAGGCATCCATGACCCAGCTTCGAACGTGTCGGTCATCAGCAAGTGGGTCCGGGCTGTAGCACTGGGCTAGCAGGACTCCGGTAAACCGGGCTGTAGCGGGCTAACAGGACTCCGGTACTCAAAGCGTGACATTTCCCCGAAGGGACAGACACAGGAACGAAGAAGGACACATGCCGGCCAGCCTAAGTGTTCCAGAGCAGTAGCAAGCTACCATGGCTCAGCGGTAACACTAGGAGACATTTCCCGGTAAGAGAGGCTACTAAAGATAAACAACTAGATAGTCAGATCCCACACATAACAAGCATTTCAATCATACACACAATATGCTCGATATGTGCAAATACAACGAAGCATCACAACATGACTCTATGACACAAGCACTTTATTTAAGGCTCAGGGAGCCATACATATCATACACAAAGGTACGGGTCTCACGACCCAACATACAAGTCATACAGTCATACAAGCCAACAGCGGAAGTACATTGTCTGGGTACAGACATCTAGTAAAATAAAAGGGGCTTGTAAAGCCTAGCTATACTACGTGGTCCATCACAAGCTCAGGGTCACCACCTGGGTCTTTAGCCTACTCGTTGATGTCAACGTCTACATAGAACCCATCAGAAGGGGTTGCAGCGTCTTCTGTAAAAA
>NC_057809.1:121260299-121295872 GCF_018294505.1 Triticum aestivum | reverse complement strand
CCGCAGGGAGTCCGGCCGAGGTTTCCCATACGGCCCCGAACGATGTGAACAGGGTTCCCGAGATACCTAACGGGTATTCGGTACACCGTGCCACGTACCTACCGCATCACAGCCCACCCCTACGGTCAGCGCTGTCCACGGCCTCCAGTAGGCTACAAACACCAGAAACTACTTGCAACTCCTGGACAGAGAGCTAGGGTGAATAAGAAGTCGAGCGGGGTCATATTTCAGGGCCCAATGCATGGTAGTAGCTGTATCTTAAATCACACATACAGATCTCAGTGCTTAGGGTCGGCTTCAATGAAACAACCCACCATGTACTCCTACATGGCCTCTCATCGATACCTTTACCAAAACGTGTTCACCACACCACTCTCATTACCGACATAATCATTTCACTCTAGCCATCACCCAGATGAACCAGACCTGACACGACTCTAAGCATAGCAGGCATAGCAAGGTAGGAGCAACACATACATATGGCTCAATCAACTCCTACACATGCTAGTGGGTTTCATCTAGTTACTGTGGCAATGACAGGTCATGCAGAGGAAATGGGTTCAACTACCGTAGCACACAGCAGTTTGAATCGCGTTGTCTTAATGCAGTAAAAGAGAGCAGGAGCGAGAACATGGGATTGTATCGATATGATCAAATGGTTGGTTGCTTGCCTGGTGGTTCGATGCTCGGATATGATTCCTCGTTAGGGTAATCACGGTACTCCTCGGAGACAGAACCTATCGCAAAGGACATCGGTACACAAGCATCACCAAACAATGTGCAACAATATGATGCATGCATGAGACATGGCAATATGAGTGTGTTGGGCTAATGCAACTAAAACCAGAAGGATTTGAGCAAATTTGAATCAAGGATTCAAATTTCAAATTCAAATATGGCCTTTTAAAGTGCTTTTCCTTGTTCTGCCTAAAACATCAATTTAACTTGTTTGATCATGCATGAAAATGGTACAGATGGATAGATTGGATTTTTCTGATCATTTTTCATATATAATTTGTCCAATTTGGAGTTACAGAATAAAAGTTATGAATTTTTGAAGTTTAAATAATATTCTGGAATTTCATGATTTAATTTAAATCCAGAAAATCAATTACTGCGTCAGCCTGACGTCAGTGTGACGTCAGCAGGTCAACTGCGGCTGGCTGAAGTCAAACCTGACGTGTGGGGGCCACACGTCAGTGACAGGGGGGGTTAAACAGGTTTAAATTAATCCTAATTAGGGATTAGTGGCGCTGGGGCCCACTGTCAGTGTCAGGGGGGGTTGACTAACAGTAGTTAGCGCTAACCTAACCACCTGGCCGACAGGGCCCACGCGTCAGTGACCCTGGGGGGTCAAACCCCAGGTCGGACAGGTCAAACCCCACCGGCGACATGACGCCGGCGAGGTCCGAGACGGCGGCGAGAGTGCTTTTTGCCATTCCGGCAACCAAATGGACGGCGGAAGGCATCTACGTGTTGCTGAGGCTGAGCCGCGACTATTGGTGGTGGTGGTTGGGCTCGGGGTGGCCGGAGTTGACGACGGCGAGCTCGGCTGCGGCGGCCGGAGCTCGGGTGCGGTCGGAAACGGCGTTGCAGGGCGTTAGGGGAGGTGTTGGTGCGTGCTACGTGCTCCTAGTGAGGTGTGGAGCACGATGGTGTGCTCGGTTGGGCGCTACGGCGACCGTGGCCACGACGGCGACATCGTCGGCGGCGTGGAGCTCTCGGCCGAGGTGGGGCTAGGGCCTAGAGGTCGGGAGAGACCAGGGAAGAAGGAGGAAACGGTGGCGTAGCTCACCGCGGTTGCAGTGGGCGTCGAAGCGGGCTCGGGGATGCGCTGGAGACGGCGAATTCGACGGCGACGGTGGTCGGAGCCCGAAGAGGGGAACGGCGACGTGGCGGCGATGCAGGGCCTCCGGGGAGCTGTGGAGCGGTGGGGAGGAAGAGGGAGTTGTGGCGGAGCTTCTGAGCTAGTCGGGGGAGCGAGGGGTGGCCGGAGATGGCTGCTATGGCGAACGGCGGCGATGGTGGTGTTCGGCCGTGAGAGAGAGAGAGCGAGGGAGAGGACGGAGAGAGCCGGGGAGAGTGAGAGAGAGCAGGGGGGATCGGGACGGGCTGCGGGCGTCGTCCACGCGGCCAGGAGGTCGTCGGCAAGCAGGAGGTGGCCGCGCGGCCGTGCGCGCACGAGCACGCAGCAGCTTCGGGGCGAGGGGAGGAAGACGACGGAGGGCTACAGTGCTGGGCTGGGTCGGCTGCTGGCTGGGCCGGCCAGCTGGCTGGGCCGCACAGGGAGGAGCCCAGGTAAGTTTTTCCCTTTATTTTCTGTTTCTGTTTTTATTTAATATATCTGCAACTTTGTTGAATTAAATAAAATACCTAGGCAACTTCAAAAATCACCAAACTATTCCTGGCCCGTAGTTGGAATATTTCCAACATGAAACATTTTAGTTTGGAGATATTTGAGCATTTAAATATTTTATATTATTTTAAATGCCCAAATTCAAATATCTATGATTTATTTCAAAAACCCTAGGATGGCCTAGGAAAATGTGCACCATTTTTGGCAGAGGCTCTGAACCAAGACAAAAATGATGGGCATTTTAGAAGGGCATTTCAGGTTCATTGAAAAATTATTTTAGTAACCCTAGTTGGTTTCAGAGGGGACTGGGGGTTCTGTCATCCCCATTTCAAGTTTCTGATGAATGAGTAAACATGATGCAACACTCTAATGCATGACTAGCTAGGGTGTGACACAAATAAAAATTTTGGAGTGTCACAACACCTACCCCCTTAGGAAAAATCTCGTCCCCGAGATTTCAGCTGATCCTTAAATAAGTGTGGATGCTCTGTCCGAAGAAAATCCTCACTTTCCCAAGTTGCTTCACTGTCGGTGTGATTGCTCCACTGGACTTTGAAAAACTTGATGGTTTTCTGTCGGGTCCTCCTTTCAGACTCCTCTAATATTCTTATGGGACGTTCTCGATACGTGAGGTCTGGCTGTATGTCAATGTTCTCATGAGATACTTGTTTCTCTGGGTTGCTTACGCACTTCCTTAAATGTCGGACAAGTCTTCGGGTAAGTCTAGCTGGTAGGCTACAGTGCCTCTTCGTGCCACTATGCAAAATGGTCCAATGAATCTTGGTGCTAATTTTCCTTTAATCTTAAACCGTTGCAATCCTCTCATCGGGGATACTCTCAAGTATACGAACTCACCGGGTTCGAAGCTGACCCTACGATGTTTCTGATCATAATAACTTTTCTGTCGACTTTGAGCGGTCTTAAGTCGGTCCCTGATTAGCTTGACTTTTTCCTCGGCTTCTCTGAGAATATCTGGTCCGAAGATGCGGCTGTCTCCGGTCTCTGACCAATTTAACAGGGTACGACATCTCCTTCCGTATAGGGCTTCGAAAGGAGCCATTTGCAGGCTGGCCTGGTAACTGTTGTTGTATGCGAACTCGGCATATGGCAGGCTGTCCTCCCAACTGGTTCCATAGGTGAGGACACATGCTCTCAGCATGTCTTCTAAAACCTGGTTTACGCGTTCTGTTTGTCCATCAGTCTGTGGATGGTATGCGGTACTGAAGGCTAGTTGGGTTCCCAGAGCCTGTTGTAATTGCTCCCAAAATCTTGAGACGAACTGAGTGCCTCTGTCGGAAATTATAGTCTTCGGGACACCATGCAGACAGACTATGCGGGAAAGATAAATCCTGGCAAGCCTCTGAGTGGTGTAGGTTGTCTTCACTGGAATAAAGTGTGCTACTTTGGTCAACCTGTCAGTGATGACCCATATGGCATCATTCCCGTGTTGTGACCGAGGTAATCCGACAATAAAATCCATCCCTATTTCATCCCATTTCCACTCAGGTATTTTGTTAGGTTGCAGTAGTCCGGCTGGTCTCTGATGTTCGGCTTTTATGCGTTGACATGAGTCGCAACATGCAATGAAAGCGGCTATGTCCCTCTTCATACCGTGCCACCAAAATCTTTCCTGAATATCCTTATACATTTTGGTTCCTCCAGGGTGGATCGAATATGGAGTGGTGTGTGCTTCAGTTAAAACTTGCTGTTTAAGGCCTTCTATGTTTGGCACGCATAGCCTTTCTCCGTACCATAATATTCCTTCATTGTCTATGACGAATTCCGAGGCCTTGCCCATACTCAACTTCCTTTTAATTCCTTCAATGCTGGGGTGACCGGATTGAGCCTCTTTAATTTTCTCCACAAGGTGTGGTTGTATTTCCAAGTTTGATATGGTGCCTTCTGCTACCATTATCAAGTTGAGCTTGACAAATTCTTGATGGAATTCGGGCCTCAAGCTGTGCAGATAGTTCCCGTCGGAGCTGGGGTTCCGACTCAGGGCATCGGCCACTACGTTTGCTTTCCCTAGATGGTAATGGATACCAACATCGTAATCCTTTACCAATTCTAACCAGCGGCGTTGCCGTAAATTTAGTTCTGGCTGCGTAAAAATGTATTTGAGGCTTTTGTGATCCGTATATATCTCACATCGATTCCCAAGTAGAAAATGCCTCCATTCCTTGAGTGCATGAATAACTGCTGCCATTTCTAAATCATGAGTGGGATAATTTTCCTCGTGTTTGCGAAGTTGCCTTGAAGCGTAGGCGACAACCTTGCCTTCTTGCATCAACACGCATCCGAGACCCTTTCTGGATGCGTCACAAAATACTTCAAAATTCTTGTGTATATCGGGTACAATTAATACCGGTGCTGTTGTTAATTTCCGCTTTAGCTCTTGGAAACTTTTCTCGCAGGCTTCTGTCCATTCAAACTTCTTATCTTTCTTGAGTAACTGTGTCATAGGCTTGGATATGGTGGAAAATCCTTCAATAAATCTACGGTAATATCCTGCCATTCCCAAGAAACTTCGTATGTCTGTTACGCTGGCTGGTGACTTCCAGTCAAGTACGGCCTTGACTTTCTCTGGGTCCACTGCTATACCGTCTTGAGTTAGCACGTGGCCTAGAAAACCTACTTGTCTTAGCCAAAATTCGCACTTGCTGAACTTGGCATACAATTGGTGTTTCCTTAGCTCTCCTAGTACAATCCTGAGATGTTCTGCGTGCTCTTCTGGTGTTTTGGAGTACACCAGAATATCGTCGATGAATACTATGACGAATTTGTCCATAAACTTCATAAATACTTTGTTCATGAGGTGAACAAAATATGCCGGGGCGTTAGTTAATCCAAATGGCATCACCGTGAACTCGTACAGTCCATATCTGGAGGTGAAGGCTGTTTTGGGGATATCTTCCGTTCGTACCTTCAATTGATGGTATCCTGACCTTAAGTCAATTTTTGAGAATACCTTGGCCTGAGCAAGTTGATCAAACAAATCGTTTATCCTTGGCATCGGGTATTTGTTTTTGACTGTGACCATGTTAAGTGCTCGATAGTCGATACACAATCTCAGCGTTCCATCTTTCTTCTTGGCAAATAAAATTGGTGATCCCCAAGGTGAGGAGCTGGCCCGAATGTATCCTTTATCCAGTAATTCCTTTATTTGCTTCTTCAATTCGATCAACTCGGATGGTGCCATTCTGTATGGTTTCTTGTATATGGGGGTGGTTCCTGGTGCTAGCTCAATGCGGAATTCTATTTCTCGATCTGGTGGCATGCCTGGCAGCTCTTCAGGGAATACATCTGGAAATTCACACACTACTGGAACCTTGTTTAGCTCAGAAACGTCCACCTTATTTAATCTCGGTTGCCGGGGTCTTTTTCCTTCCTTGGCTGATACTCTTATTGTCTTCCCTTGGTGGTGTGTGAGAATCACGGTCCTGTTGAAACAGTCGATAAAACCTTTATTGGTGGTTAGCCAATCCATCCCTAGGATGACATCCAGTCCTTTATTTTCCAATACAATAAGATTTGCGTAAAACTCCAATCCTTCAAACTCAATGACCACATACTGACAGTAATTCTGAGAAACTTGCTGAATCCCGGGGGACTTGATTATTATGGATTTCTCCAAAGGAAGCATCGAAAAATTATTTTGCAAAGCAAAACTTTTCGAGATGAAAGAGTGAGAAGCTCCAGAATCAAACAAAACCATTGCAGGTATTGTGTTGACAGGAAACATACCGAGTACGATATCCGGAGCATTTTGTGCCTCCTCTTTGGTTACGTGGTTCAGATGACCCTTCCTGTGGTTATTGTTGGGATTGAAATTGTTTCGTTTGGGCGCTGAATTATTGCCGCCGTTGTTCGGCTTTGGGGTTGAGTTCCTTGGCTTGGGGCACTGTTTGGCATAATGCCCTTCTTCTCCACAAGCGTAACAAGTAACGCCAGGGCGATAGGTGAATTCCTTGTCCCTTGCATGAAAATTTTTGATTGGGCGTGAGACATTGGATGAGAATTTGGGTGTCCCACCATTTTTAAAATCTATCTTGCTTCGGTGATTGCGAGTGTGATTAGTCTGGTCCCTTTTTCGCTTGCGGATATCTTCCAGACTGCGTCTCTCATTTTCCAGAGTAATGGCCTTGTCCACCAGCGTTTTAAAATCAGGAAAAAGTGTGCACGACCAGTTGGCATTTAAGTGCGGGCGCCAGACCGTCCAGGAATTTCTCCATCTTCTTGATTTCAGTCATACGCTCCTCATTGGCGTAGCGGGATAATAGGGTAAATTGACTGTTGTAATCTGACACTGTCATGTTCCTTTGTTTGAGGTCATCGAATTCTCTCTTCTTGATTTTCATAATGCTCTTAGTAATATGTGCACCACGGAAACCTTCCTTGAAATCATCCCAGGTTATGTCATTTTCGTTGGGATGCATGTGCAGAAAATTCTCCCACCACGATGCGGCTGCTCCTGTGAGATAGTGTGGAGCATATAGTACTTTCTCGAGATCTGAACACTTTGCAATAATTAACTTTCTCCCCATATCTCGAAGCCAGTCCTCGGCTTCAAGAGGCTTGTCAGTGTGAGAAAATGTTTGAGGACGTATCTTCTGTAGCTCAGATAACTTGGAATGTTGCTGATACTGTCCATGATGATTCCCCATGTTGATGACTTGGTTCATCATCTCGCGATGTTGTTGCTGACTCTGTTCATAAAGGCGGCACATTTGTGAAAGTGCTGATTCACTGCCTTGTTGGCTTGACTGTCCCTGAGTGAACTCATTGTTGGGTTGAGTATCATGAATTTCCTCTGGTGGAGTTGGCATGGAACGTGTCCAAGGATGAGATATTTTCACTCTGGGAAAAGTATTTTTGTAAAACTCTTAAGAAAAGCGGAAAGAGATGCAAAAATAAAACCATAAATGCATAAAGCTGGCAGATATTATTAAATGCCCAAGCTTACTTAAGAAAAACAAATCGACTTGCGCACGGAGAAGGACTGCCCATTACATATCTTACATGCGGGTGGTAATTATACAGTACATCACTCAGGATATGCGATTATAATCCTGACATGTTATTAAGGCTAGTGCACTTCTCCAGATCCTACATGATGCGCAAACAGATTACTCCTCACAACCTATGCACATATCTTACAAAGTGGTACAATACACGGCAGCTAAGCGTACTTAGGCAGAGATGTTGACGATCTCCTTTGCCCTGCCGAGGGCGAGGCGTAGCGAGGTTGGGGACTCGACTTACTCCTCGCTAATGGGTTCCATACGTGTAGAGTTGCGCAGAGCGGGCAGAGCGGTTGCCAGGGGCGGAGCAACATGTACAGGAGTGGGCGCGAAGGTTGGTGTAGTGCGCGCTGGAGTGGGTGCAATGACTTGGTTAAATTCTTCGGTAGAAGGCAGGCGACGAGTAGGCGTAAAAGATGCTGATGACAAGACAAAAGTCGGTGGCGGAGCGATGGGTAGGAGCTCCCTCCTGTTGGCAGCACAGCCATGGACTGAGTCCATGCGGGTAGCTATGAAGTCGTCCACCAGGTTGTCGAAGGCTGCCTCCAGGGCACGGAGATACTCAATGAGCATCTCAAAAGCCTCGTCTCGTTCTCCTCTGGGGCAGGAGTATGCGTAGTGACAGGTGTAAGGCACATGGCACGGAAGATAACGGTAACGACGAGCCTTCATCACAGGAAGGACATCCCTGAGACGAGCTATCGCCTCACGGGCTGCCATCTGCATAGCATGCCTCTCCGTAGGCATGGCTCTTCCCACAAACCGGAAGCGGCGTAACTCACCACGCCCTCCCCTGAACTGCACCGCGGCCTAGTGCATGGTCAGACTGTCGTTGACTCGGTGTTGGTAGAGTGTGAAGACTGGGCGCACGGATGGCCCCATCGCAACCTGAACGATGGAAGAAAGAAGCTTGACGAACCCATCAGGCACGTTGGCGAAGGTCTGAGACTCGCAGCTGATGTCGGCCATCTACAAAAGTAGGCAAAATTCTGCAGGGTCAGATCATAAATTTATGCTGACTGACAGAAAATTACAATTGCAAAAGCATAAAATAGCCCTGTCATGCTAATAACTAATTAGCGATCGCACCTAGCGGCTTCCTACAGTCAGCCTGGCTCTGGTACCAAGCTTGTCACGACCGGTTTTCCAATAAAAATATTTATTGATAAACCAGTCTTTTGAGTCCAGTAAGAGAGAAATCCTCCTCACTGGTAGACAATTCCTTGATACAATAAGCCAGTAGCATAAAATATATTACAGGGTTGAACTGCGGTCGCTCAACCAAATTATTACAAGCACGCCAATAAGCATACATAATGGCGGACAGGACACAGTAGTGTGGAGACATACTACTGACTCAAGGATAGGCTGGTGGTGGAAAAACACGGCGGGAAGGGAAATACAAGACTCTAAGAATATCATTTCATCGAATGTCGGGGTGAGGCTCGATAAATTTATTTGGTAGCGGAAGCGGATATAAAACAGTGGCCAAATCCAGGGTCGCACGAGACTGACTGGGACTCCTCTAAGTGTCAGACTCGCTATCGAACTCTTCATCCATGAGATCGCCTTCGTCAGCATCTGGCCAAATCAACAAGCCAGTGAGTACTTTTGAAAGTACTCGCAAGACAGTTCGGACGTAAGATATAACAAATGCATGCATGGATGCAACATGATTAATTCCTTAATGCACAATAAATAAAATTGGCATAACGGGTAAGTAAAAAGGGAAACGGCGGTAGTCCGCCTGAAATCCCACAGAACATAAATAAAGACCGATCGTGTCAGGACCCCGACTCGATGCCACATCGATCTAGCATGTAACACCTCATATCACTTTGTGGCCTCACGCACGGTATCCCCACAGGTGTCGTCTTACCTTTGCCCGGGACCGTTTGTGCATTTTGGCACACGTATATGATGGTGTCGCTAGCATCCATATGATAAAGAGCCCGGGCTGACATGACTAGTCGTAAACCCAAAGTGGCACAGACTTACAGGGACAGGCATCCATGACCCAGCTTCGAACGTGTCGGTCATCAGCAAGTGGGTCCGGGCTGTAGCACTGGGCTAGCAGGACTCCGGTAAACCGGGCTGTAGCGGCTAACAGGACTCCGGTACTCAAAGCGTGACATTTCCCCGAAGGGACAGACACAGGAACGAAGAAGGACGCATGCCGGCCAGCCTAAGTGTTCCAGAGCAGTAGCAAGCTACCATGGCTCAGCGGTAACACTAGGAGACATTTCCCGGTAAGAGAGGCTACTAAAGATAAACAACTAGATAGACAGATCCCACACATAGCACTACACATTACACGTACGCATAACGTGCAGGTATGTGCTGTACAACATGGCACCACAGCATAACTCAACAATTATATAGATAAAGGCTCAGAAGAGCCATCATAGCATTTATTGCAAACAGGGGTCACAAGACCCGTCATACAGAGCATACAAGCAACAAGCGGAAGCATTACATGTCTGGGTACAGACATCTACAAATGAAAGAGGCTGAAGAGCCTGACTATCTACAACATCCGATCAAGATCGTAGCTGAGGTACTAGCTACTAGTCGAAGTCCACGAGAACACTAGTAAGACCGAAGTCTCCGCTGCAAAAACATAAATAAGGCAACATGAGTACAAAGGTACTCAGCAAGACTTACATCAGATCCTATCATACATGCACTTGTATCAAGAGGGTTTTGTGGGGTTTAGTTGCAGCAAGCCAGCTTTGACTCTGTGGCTATCCTGTTCTACGACTACCAGAAACTCTGGAGGTGAAACAACGTACACGAGTCCACTAATCACCACACTATACACTACTATGGACTCATCCCCGTCTCCCTACGAGAAGGCCATCCATAGCACTCACACTTGTCTTGAGCATTTTATAGTATCCACTTCAAGTTGTCTATGTACCATGTAAGCATCCAAGAAGTCCATAACCGCGGACCCGGCTATTCGAATAGATCATGTTAACCCTGCAGGGGTGTACCTCTTCACACACGCTCTCGCCACTTACCGCCATGTACACGTCATGTATCTCGGCAACCTTCAAGCGGAAGCCTGGCGAGGGTGTCGGCCACGACCTGACTAACCACACAAGACTCTAGTCCAGGTTTATCGCCTATTCGGGTTCCATCCGCAAGGAGATCCGGCCGGGGTTTCACTCACGGCCCCAAACGATGTGTGCAGGGTTCCCAAGCCCACCTCGCCGGATGGATCTACGCTTGGTACACCGTGCCACTGGTGCCTAGTCTGTCCCAAGCCCACCTGGCCGGGTGCCACTTGGTAGACTACTAACACTACCTACAAACGCCAGAAACTAGTTGCGACTCCTGGACAGAGATCAAGTTGATTAATAAGTCGAGAGGGCTTGGAGCGCCCGGAGCCCAATGTGTGGTAGTATCGAGTCATTGGACAACATACATAGAACTCAGTGCTTAAGGACGGTTCCAGTGAGACAACCCACCATGTACTCCTACATGGCCTCTCACCGCTACCTTTACCAAATCGTGTTCACACACCTAACTCTCAGCATCAGAACATATCGTAACACTCCAATTCATTCCCAATGAACCAGACCTGACACAACTCTAAGCAATAGCAGGCATAGCATGGTAGGAACACATCAGTGGCTTCAATCAACTCCTACACATGCTAGTGGGTTTCAACTATTTACTGTGGCAATGACAGGTCATGCAGAGGAATGGGTTCAACTACCGCAGCACAAAGTAGCAGATGAATCGTTGTTGTCCTAATGTAATAACTGAGAGCAGGAGCGAGAGAGTAGGGTTTTATCGAAATGAACAAGGGGGTTTGCTTGCCTGGTAAAACAACAGGGGAGGCACTGCTTCACAGACAGGTACTCTGGAACGTCTCCGGAGCAGGACCTATCGAGAAGGAACAGTGCCGGCAATCAAAACACAATCATATGCAACAATATGATGCATGAACATGGCATGTAGATGTGATGCTGTTGAGCTAATGCAACTAGTGTTCAATTGGTTTGAAGTCCATTTGAACCAAAGGTTCAAATGCATTTCTAAATTAGGTCTCTTATATATGCCATAATGTGTTTTCCCATATTCAGCATGTACAAGTTGGTTTTTCATGCATGAAACTAGTACAGATGGAAAGATTGCATTTTTCTGATAATTTTTCATATATAAATTATTTAAATCTGAGCTACGGTTGAATTTTTATGAATTTTTGAAGTTTAAATCAATTTCTGGATTTTCCTGATTTAATTAAATCCAGAAATTATATACTGCGCCAGCATGACGTCAGCACGACGTCAGCGGGTCAACGCGGCTGTCCAGGGTCAAACCTGACGTGTGGGGTCCACACGTCAGTGACACTGGGGTTAACCCCGAGTCAAACCCGGGCTGATTAGTTTTGACTAAGCCCTGGGCCCACTCGTCAGCGTCAGGGGGGGGGTTAATTAAGCAGGCTGTTAGCTGCTAATGGCGGCCACGTCATCCCACCGGAGTTCAACGCTGGCGAGCACACAGACGCGGCGGCGCTGATCGGAACGGCGGCTCCGGCGACCAAATCGATGGCCGAGCCCATCTACGAGGAGCTGGGGCTCGTGCGCATCCAACGGTGGCAGGGGGAGGAGCTGGGAAGGCCGGAGCTCGCCGGGGCAACGCTCGCGGCGGCGGCCGGAGTTCGGCTTCGAGCGGGAACGGGCTGCGGGGCATGGCAGGAGCTGCGGCCGGAGGCGTTGGACCTCTGGGAGGCTACTGAGCACGGTGGCAGGTGCCGGCACAGGCTGCGGTGGCTCTGGCCACGACGGCGAGGGGCTACGGCGGCGATGGCTTCGGCCATGGTGGGGAACGGGGCTACGGCGCGGAAACAAGGGGGAGAAGAGAGGGGAACGGCGGCGGAGCTCACCGCGATCACGCAGAGCAGCACAGCGGGGTCGGGGAGGACCTGGTGACAGCGAATCGACGTCGGCGGACGGCGGAGCCCGAGGAGGAAGACGGTGGCGATGGCGGCTACACAGGGCGTCCGGAGCTTCGTGGCTCGACGAGGAGGTGGAGGGGGTTGTGGCGGAGCTCGGAAGCATGTCAGGGAGGCGAGGGGAGGCCGGTGGCCATGGCAACGGCGAGCGATGGCGACGGCTGCGCTCGGTGCGCTCGGGGAAGAGAGAACCAGGGGAGGGGGAAGGAATGAGAGAGTGAGAGGGCGGTCGGGGCTGCGTGGCGTCGTGCAATCCATCCAGAGCGGCGAGGGGAGGACAGGCAGACAGGGAGGGAGGAGGCGTGGCGCGGTGGCGCGCGCGCGCGCCGGCCACACTCCGTTCCCCTGTCGGGAAGGAAGACGACAGAGGAGGGGGAGCCTGGTGGGCTGGGCCACCTCCCGGCTGGGCCGGCCTGCTGCGGCTGGGCTGCACAGGGGAGGCCCCAGGTAAGCCCCTACTTCTTTTATTTCTGTTTTTCTATTTTTTTTCTGACATTTGTTTGATTTAATAAATATATTAAATCATTTTATTTTTTTTTATGCCAATTTTTTGCAGGAGCTGGATATATTATTCCAGAGCTCTTTTATAAATGGCATAATTTTTGGGCCAT
This sequence comes from Triticum aestivum, assembly GCF_018294505.1. NCBI lineage: Eukaryota > Viridiplantae > Streptophyta > Magnoliopsida > Poales > Poaceae > Triticum > Triticum aestivum. The sequence goes on along the minus strand of NC_057809.1, from coordinate 121,282,918 downwards.
ATTTCATATATATAGAAATATATTTCCAATGCAAATATTTATCGAATTAATCCAATTGGCCAAAATAAATATCCATGAGCTCCTAAAAATATGGTTTTGATTTTTATCTCTGTCCAATATTTTTAGAGGGCATCATGAGCATTTTCTTGGACCCTTTTGGAGAAATTTTTATTTGGGTCATTTTCAAAAGTGATTCTGAGGGTTCCACCAATCCTCATTTCAAATTTAAATGAATTTTAAATATGATGCACAAAGGGCTAGCTAGCCTAGGTCATACCAGGCTAGGGATGTGACAGATCGGGTGTCTGAAGCGACGCCTCGAAAGGTGAACCAATAAAAATAAGGAAATGATGCCACAGTCGGGCATCTTAGCGACACCTCATAAAGGGCTTTAAAAGAAATGCCACGGTCGGATGTCTGAGCGACATCGTAGAAAGGGCTTTAAAAGAAATGCCACAGTCGGACGTCTGAGCGACATCACAGAAAGGGCTTTAAAAGAAATGCCACAGTCGGACGTCTGAGCGACATCACAGAAAGGGCTTTAAATGAAATGCCACAGTCGGACGTCTGAGCGACATCATAGAAAGGGCTTTAAAAGAAATGCCACAGTCGGACGTCTGAGCGACATCACAGAAAGGGCTTTAAAAGAAATGCCACAGTCGGACGTCTGAGCGACATCACAGAAAGGGCTTTAAATGAAATGCCACAGTCGGACGTCTGAGCGACATCACAGAAAGGGCTTTAAATTCACCAGTAAACAATACTCATAATAAACATTCAATCCATGAGAATAAACGGGTTAGTCCATCCACAGGAATAATCATTCAACCGGACTTAGCATTCATGCGATTCACCGGAGTCTCTGTCACCAAAGCTGACAATTGATTAGGATAAGATGGAACGAAACTTGACATGGAATAGATGATTTGGAGGAATATATGACTCTGCAGAGTTTGTACAAAATTTTTCCCACAGTCAACGGATTTCCGTAGTCACGAAGGACTAGTTCCGTTTACGGTATTTCGGAAGAAAACACAGCTAACCGGTACACACCCATCCTACCTCTCGATGCTAGGAATCACCCTAGTCATCGTCCAAGAAAAACTTTTGAGACGGGGAGATCACAATCTCGAATAGCATGGGATCAAATTTATATACGCGCGCTCTAAGGGGTGCCCCCCTCTCGGTCCCAACCGGAAACACCCATGCCCCCTGACCGGATGACTGGCTTTAATCCAGGGCCATGGAACCATCATCACGGCCTCCCCTCTTTGGTGTGTACCATGCAAGCGGTTTGCAACTTACTAAACAATATTCCTGGCGGAAAACATGTGGTAGTACAAGGGAGGAAATGATAGGTACTGGACCGATATGGATTGATACTGAGTCACATGGTCTGGCGTACGACTGGCATGCTACAACACTACCACCATACCCATCCTCATGCCAACACATGGCCATTCATATTCACATTCATCCACGTATGGATCATCGAACTCACTCACCTTATTATCACATAAAATAACGTTCATCGGTATGCTCACCAACATGCCATGAAACTAACTAAATGCAAAACATGCCAAGACACTCATCATATCAAAAGTTCAAACATGCTTGCCTGGTTCAGAGTAGTCGGAGCCTAGCTCGGTGAAGTTCGCGGCTCCGTCACCTCCTTCGGTATCTACGGTTTAAAGAAAATATATGCGCTAACGTAAATACCAAGGAGTGCACAGAAGGTAAACCAAATATTTTTCAAATAAATCTGATAAAAAACTAGACAAAATTTTAAGGAGAACAGAAAAAGAATCAATCAAAAATACTTTTCTGATTAAAAGTTATAAGGGTTTTTGTCCAGGGACTTATCTGTAATGAAACAGAAGAATTCCAGGGGCTAGTTTATAAAAACAGAAAACGCTTCGGTAGCGACTACGCCAGCCCGAAGAGAAAACGCATTCTGCCCGAAGGCGCTTCCAGAAAACGATTCGAAGAGGGAGCAGAGAGGCTGACGGTGGGGTCCCACCCGTCAGGTTCAAAAGTTCAAACGGGGCGGCAGAGTTCGCCGGCGCCCGAGAGCCGCGGTGGTCGCCGGCGGCGATCCACGGCGAGGCAGAGAGATCGGAGAGTACCTTCGTGCTCAGGGTACCCTTCCGCGTCAGTTGGTGGTGGTGGAGTCGGTCGGCGAGCACCACGTCGACGGCGAGCTTTGCTCCGGCGGACGGCGGCTCGGGTGGTCGAGGGGCTCGTCGGAGAGGGCTGCAAAGGTTAAATTGAAGAGGGGGTCATGCTCCTGGCAGCTAGAGAGGGTAACGAATGGGGTTTGAGCGCCGGAGATGGCCTCACCAAAACGAATCGGGCTGGAGGCCGAGGCGGGGCGAGGCGGCCGGAGCTGGGGGAGGAGACCTCCTCGAGGTCCCCCTAGTGGCCTGGCGGGGTGTTGGTGAGTAGTGGGGGTGCTGCGTGCACGAGAGTGAGCTTGGGACCCCTTTATATAGGCGGTCCGAGGCGGTTGCCGTTAACGAGGATCACCGGCGAGCGATTACGGTGGTGCAGTGCTCGGTCGGGGTGGTTAGGGGGTCGAGCGTCATCACGGAGGTTCAATGGGTCCGTTTTAGTGCTAAACTGGCCGGGGTTTGGGTGTTTGGGTCGAGCTCGACGGAACGGGGTGGCGCGGGCCCGTCGGCGGCAGAGAGCGCGCTCCGTGCATGCTGCGCCACGGCGACGGTGCCGCATGCGTGCGCTCGCACGGAGAAGGCCACGCGGAGCCACCAGAGGATTTGGGCGGTGCCGAACGGCGTTGCGCCGCCGTTCTCCTCCCCGTCGGCCGTTACGGGGAGCCGGCCGCCGCAAGACACGCCGGCGCAGGCGGGCCAGGGCGCCACCGACGCCAGGGTCGCGCCAAGGGCGCGTGTGAAGCTTCGGACAAGCAAGCGAGGCCGCGAGCAACGTGCCAAGTGCACTGTGGCCGCGTGACTGAAACTGTCGAAACTGAAAACTGAATTTCTGAAAGTGTAAGGAAAACAGTGCATGCAAGGTGTTCGACAGAATGATCCAGGCATGTAGGGATTTTTCCTTGAGCTGATTTTTGGTGGAGTGGCTACTCATTGCTCAAATAGGCTGCCTGAATTTTGGTGGAATTTTTGGAGGAGTGTAGATATGAATTTCACCAAATTTGGCAAATCTGTTCCAAACTTGCAGAGACTGAATTTTGAAAATTTTGAAAAGAGGAGGAGTGGATCAAGATGGTTCTGGGTTGTGGGTTCAAAGGACAATCCAGGGGAATTGGTTTGAGGTCAAAACTCAAATGAAAAAGGGTACTTGCTTTGAAAATCCCTCAGGCTCCAAATAATTTTCAGAATTGAATTGAGGGGAAAAATAATTAGAATAAAAATCCAAAACCAGTTTGGATTAGTTGGGACAGAGAATTTAGGTTGATCACAAGGGGGAGGGGAGGTTTTGGAGGGGTTTTATCTCATGGGGAAAAATACAAAGCCAAGGGTGGCTTCAAAGATAAGAAAATCCCAAATTTTCATAGAGCTTCACTTAAAAATAAAACAAACTAAAACTCCCAAAAAAGTAAATCTTTAGAGGGAACTAACAGAGAAGAAGTTTGCAAAAGATCAACCACCAAAGTTTGAAAGAAATAGAATCCTTGCCAAGGAAAAAGGAGGTTTTTTAAGAGGAAGGTTTTTCTGAAAAAGAAAATTTTTAAAAAGGTCTCTCCTCAAAACCACAAGGTTTTTGATAAAAACCAAATAAAAATTTTGGAGTGTCACAGATAACTTCCTTGTGGCTTACTTTCCCGAGTAAGTCGTCCCTTAACCGCCCCATAACATATGATTTCTTAGATTTCGACCGTTCTTTTTTTTCTAACATTTTGTGTTCTGTGCAGTGACACACATTGCACACTCATCCTCTTAAGCCCGAAATATTCCATGGCCACGTACTTAGACCCGAACCGTAACTCCAAGATAGACTACACAAATGTCAAGAAATTTCTTGATTATGTTCTCCCCGCCTACGCCAAATCTGGAGGCACCTTCACCAGGGCAGTTCGTAAGTACGACAAGCACATATTCTCACACAATACGAAGTTCTGCTGCGTCAAGCAACCGCCTGGCGGTCAGAAGGATGCCTACTACGCCCTCCATCACATGCGGGCGATCGTAAGGGACCATCATCAACTTATGCTACCAGATAATCTCAAAGATTGGGCCGCGAGCTTGTCGGCAGTCCAGGACGCGGACCTCAGACAAGAATTCTTTCGCATCCAGTCGGAGTTTGCGGACATCATCCATCAAGATGTCCTTCATACCTCGGGGCAGTTCTTCCTCAGATATCAACCGTCCAACAGTGAGATAGATGAAATGCTACAAATGCAGGGTGACAACAACCGCGATTTCATGACCATCACGACAGACGGCGGCTTCATCCACGTTCCTGTCCGATGAGTCGAGTCGAAAGTAGTGATGTGTAGTTCTGAAACATTGATTGGCTCATGTTGTAATTATACTTTAATGAATTCGTATGTCTCTTTGGTTTGGACAGTCATTCAACTTAGATGTAATCAGTGCTATTTATTAGTAGGACCATGAATCGTGCTATTAATGTCTTGCTTTTCTCTTCCGATCCTTTTGTTGCATACTTACATATTGCTTATGTATTGTCTGTTGTTTGGCTTGTGCATAGAGATGCTGTCGTATGTCGTGTACAATGGTAAGGTTCCCGGAGTCTACGACGACTGGGAGGAGTGTCGGAGACAGGTTCATCGTTTCAGCGGTAATAGTTACAAAGGGTACACCACTAGGGCGGAGGCCGAATCTAGATACGCCCGCTATCTAGCGGGAGAGAGGAGGGAGCGTCGGAGGAACCGAATGAAGACCAGTATGATCGTGATGATGCTTATCGTGATGACCACAACTCTCTTCTATGTGATGGTAGTTTAGATGATCAATATCGACTTGTAATGTGAGGACAAACTCGATACTCGCGGTCTTGAGACTTGTAATGTTTTATCTTTGTTCGGTCTTTTGAATTCGGAGACTAATATGATGAATTGTATTCGGAGACTAATCTTCTATTGTATTCGACGAATCTGATGTTGCTGTGTGCTGCTGTCTATATTCTGTCTAATAATATATTTTATATTCTATCTAATAATATATTTTGTAACCTGCGCAAAAATTAGAAAAGGAAAAAAAATCAAATATTCATACTAATGGCGCATCACCACCAGGTGCACCATTAGTATGCCAAAGGATACTAATGGCGCATCAACAGAGAATGCGCCATTAGTATGACAAAGCCATGCTTACGTATGGCCCCCCAGGAGGCACACTAATGGCGCATGCTGTTACATACTAATGGCGCACTAGTTGGTGCGCCATTAGTATACCAGATACTAATGGCGCACCTGTGGTGCGCCATTAGTAAGATATACTAGTGGCGTGCTACTAATGGCGCACTGGTAATGCGCCATTAGTAGGCAAAACCAGTGCGCCATTAGTAGTCCTTTTCCTAGTAGTGGCTAACGGATGGGTCAAGTCAATCACATCATTCTCTAATGATGTGATCCCATTCATCAAATGAAAACTCTGTGTCCATGGCTAGTGTCGGCGTTCTGGGAACGGGGGTCCCCAGACATGCCTGCCTGCGGCCTGCGGCGTGGCTCGAGGAGAGGCCCAGCACAGCCCATCTTCATCAACACAGACCCAAGACCCTCACGAGGGGTCAAGCCTCGCGGGGCGGACGACACGGAGCTTCCTCAGGCACGGCCTCATTAGGCTGGCTCGCGAGGAGGCAGAGAGATCAAGGCAGGGTACCTCACGAGGTGCCCGTGACGCAATCCATGACGACCAAAGGCACCAGGCGGGCGCCAGCCGCGCAGTGTCCTCCTTTCCTCTTTGGTGCAAAGGGAGCAAGCGCAGGCGAGAGCATCAAGCAAAGGCACCTGTTTCGGCGCAACAAGACCAAGACCAGTCCAACGGCAGGGAGGAAGTCATTGTGGAGCCCAAGCCAGCATCACCACCAGAGCCTTTGGCAGGCGAGGACCAACTTTAGTCAGGATAAGTGTACCAGATGTTCCCTTCAAAATGGCCAATTGTTGGCGCCCTTCCCGCTCAATATTTGGGAAGAGGCCCAGGGCCTTTGCCTATAAATAGGACTAGCCACCCACACGGTAGAGGTGAGATCGGAGATCGGATCGAAATCGAAGGGAGAATCGAGAAGGAAGAGAGAGAGAAGGGCGACTGAACTCCTCCTAGCAGTTCATCCCCCCAGCCAAGAACAGACCCTCGCGAGGCTGTTCTTCCTTGTATTGCTCATCATCATCAGCCCAAGAGGCAATCCACCACACCACACACTGGAGTAGGGTATTACACCACAATGGTGGCCCGAACCAGTATAAACCCTGTGTCTCTTGTGCTGTTCTTTCCATAGCTTAGAAGGCGAAATCTCCACGCGCACCCCAGTGTTCGAACCTCAAGGGTCTGCTGGAACCTGAAATCCGACATTTGGCGCGCCAGGTAGGGGTGCGCCGGAATTCGTCTTCCACAACCCCGTTCTCCTCCGACCATCGCGTCCATGTCTGACGCTCGTCGGGCCCGCGCCGAGCGCCGGGCCGCTCTCGCTTCCCGCGTCGCCCAGACGGCTCCTGTCGGCGGGCGTCCTCGCCGTTCCCCGTCACCTGCCGTCAACGCCGCCACCGGCCCGGCGGGGGACGAGCAGCAAGCGTCGTCTCAGCATCCGTCCGTGTGGCAAGATGGCTGCACCACCACTCCCTCGCTCACCCCAGCTGGTTCTTCATCCCGCGCGCTCCGCGCACCCATGGAGGCTCGAGCTGCGCTCATCGCGGAAAACGAGCTCCTTCGCTACCGTCCCATCGACGACGTCTACGAAGAACGACTCAACCGCGTTGCCGAGCTCGTCCGCGCCGCAGGGGGCTCTCCTGCGCCGTCCGTTCCGCTGCACCGCACCCCGCCCCGCGTGGGCGACGAAGATCCGGCGGTGCCCCAGCCGCCTCCTCCTCAAGAAGGCGCCATTGCTCCAAGGCGCGTGGCCCCTGGGCGGAACCCGCTCCGTCAGGTGCTAGCGCGGCAAGAGAAGAGCTACCAAGAAGTCCCTCGCCCACAAGAAGCTGCCCGGACGCTCCCTGCTCCAGCACGTCGTGACCATGTTCCTGCTCCCGCACGTCAAGACCCCGCGCTGCTCCCAGCCGCAGCGCATGGGGACATGCAAGACCAAGCTCTCCGTCACCCAAGGCCTCTCGTGGACATAGCAGGCTGCCGTGCCTTCACCACCGAGCTATGCAGCGTCGCGTGGCCCGGCAAGGTCAAGCCAGACCTGCCTCCTCGTTACGACGGCACGGCCGACCCTGCAGAGTTCCTCCAGCTCTATGAGCTGGGCATCGAAGCTGCCGGTAGAGACGAGAAGGTCATGGCGAACTAGTTTCCCATGGCGCTCAAGGACGGGGCCCGCACCTGGCTCCTGAACCTGGCTCAAGGAACGATCTCCTCCTGGGACAAGATGCGCACCCGCTTCATCGCCAACTTCCAAGGTACTCGCGACCGGCCACCCGCCGTGAGCGACATGCGCCGCATCAAGAAACAACCCGGAGAGACCCCGCAGAAGTACATCCAGTGCTTCAACAACGCACGCCTCAAGATTCCCAAGGTGACCGAGGAGGCCATCATCTCAGCCTTCTCTGACGGCGTGCGCGACGTCAAGATGAAGGAGGAGCTGGCGATGCATGAAGACCTGTGCACTTCCTTGAAGTTGTTCAACTTGGCAACCAAGTGTGCCAGGGCTGAAGAAGGGCGTCTCTCCCACCTCGAGCTGCCTGCCGCGGACCCAGAAGAGAAGAAGCCCAAGGCCAAGGATGTGAAGCGCAAGGGGGCTGCCGTGTGCTCGTGGCAGAACCAGACACCAAGCGGGGCAGAGATCAACCTGAATCTTCCAAGGGCAGTCGGTACTGTGTGTACCACGACCTCCACACCCACAACACCAACGAATGTCAAGAGCTCCGAGCCGTGCGAGAAGGAAGGATCGGCCGTCGCCCCGACCGCGGTGACCGGGGCTACGGTCGAGGAGGAGGAAGGAACGCAGGACGCTGGGAAGACCGCTGCCCGCACCAAGGGTGGCGCGATCGACCTCGCGAGGATCGCTGGCAAGACTCGCCTCGCGAGGGAGACTAGAGGGATCAGCCTCACGAGGATCGCCCGCCAGGCAACGCAGGCCTCCCTCTGCTGCCGCCGCAGCCAAGGAGAAACAAGGACCGCTATCAGGATGAGGGGGCTGGGGGCTTCCAGGAGCCGCGCACGATCGCCTGCATCCTGGGCGGGGCTCAAGCCCCAGCCTCTCAACGCATCTTCAAGCAGTTCGCCCATGAAGTGAATGCAGTCCTCTCCAAGCTCGAAGCCACGCGCCCTCTCAGGTGGTCGGCGTGCGCCATCACGTTCAGCTTAGCAGATCAGCTCAAGTGTGCGGCAACAGGCGGAGTCCTCCCGATGCTTTGTTCCCCAATCATCATCAACGTGGTGGTCACCAGGACCCTCATCGATGGCGGGGCAGGGCTCAACGTCCTGTCCGTGAAAACATTCAACAATCTCCAAGTGCCCTACAACCAGCTTCAGCCAACCAAGCCTTTCTCCGGAGTCACCGACGGCTCCATGGTCCCGATTGGGCAGGTCCGCCTCCCTGTCACCTTCGGGGCACGCGACAAATACCGCACCGAGCTCATCGACTTCGACGTCGCTCACATTTGCCTTCCGTACAACGCCATCCTTGGGTACCCAGCGCTGGCCAAGTTCATGGTCGTAACTCACCACGGCTACAACGTCCTCAAGATGCCAGGAAGTGGTGGAGTCATCACGGTGCCCTGTGAAGAGAAGGACGTGGTGTGTTCCCTGGAACGAGCCTTTCAGGCCGCATCGCTGGAAGACCCGGATCGCGGAAGCAGGAGGCTTCCCGAGACCGCCCCCAAGAAGAAGAAGACATCGTCCGGCCCGGCCCCTCAGGAGGCAGGCCCCTCAGGGCCCGCGCCTGCCCAGGGGGAATCTCCTTCCATTGCATAGGAAAGCGCGCCCGACGCCCTCCTTAGGCAGGGCTCGGGGGCTCTCCCCTAGAGGGCCACCGACCTGGCTAAGGTCACGAGGGAGGCGCTTGGGCACCACATGGAGGCGTGTTTCGAAGCACGTTTCCCTCAAGAAGGAGTAAGGCAAGGAGGGCCAGACCCTCAGGAGTTCGTCAGCAAGGCCATTCAGGAGCTACAGGAGTCAAGAGTCATGAGAGGTGGCCGCCGCCTACCAGTTGTGGCTCCCCCATCCAGGCGAGGATGGTGGGCTGCGCGTCTGCATCGACATACCAGGGCTCAATCGAGTCGCCTCTCTAGAGCGCCTCTGGCCCTCGCGAGTGGGGCGCTGCGAAGGTCCACCCCACAGCTACGTTCGCATGCCTTACGGCTTGCCGAACGCGGCTGCCACGTACCAGCGCCTCATGAGGGGCATCGTGAGCCGGTTCGGGGTGCCGAACTGCATCATCATAGACAACGGTTCGCAGTTCACCAGTAACCTCTTCAAAACATATTGTGCTAACCTTGGAAGGCAGATATGCTACGCTTCGGTGGCGCACCCCCGAAGCAACGGCGAGGCCGAGCGAGCCAACGCAGAGGTCCTGAGGGGCCTCAAGACCAGGACGTTCAAGAAGAAGCTGGAGGCCTGCGGCAGAGGTTGGTACGACGAGCTTCAGTCCGTGTTGTGGTCCATCCGCACAACCGCGACCAAGCCGACTGGAGAGACCCCGTTCTTCCTGGTCTACGGAGCCGAAGCGGTCCTCCCTCACAAGGTCAGATGTCACTCCGTGCGGGTCGTGGCGTTCGACAAGGCGCAACAAGACGCCATGTGGGGGATGGACCTCGTGCTGGGGGAGGAACGTCGCTGAGAAGCCGTGCTGCGAGCGGCGAGGTACCAACAAGCGCTGTGACCATATCACTGCCGCAACATCCGCCCCAGAACTCTCGAGGTAGGAGACCTCGTGCTCCGGCGGGTTCTCTCCAGGGAGGGACTGCACAAGCTCTCTCCCATGTGGGAGGGCCCGTTCAAGGTTGTTCATGTTTCCAGGCCCGGCTCCGCACGCTTGGAGACTCAGGAGGGGGTGCCGGTCCAGAACGCATGGAACATCCAGCACCTCCGGAGGTTCTACCCCTAAAAAGGCCCAGAGCCTGTGAAGAAGGCGAATGCCTATGAAGATTGTCCTTTTTGGAAAAGGCCCAGAGCCTATGAAGCAGGCGAATGCCTATGAAGCTATCGCGTTTTGGAAAAGGCCCGGAGCCTATGAAGAAGGCCAACGCCTATGAAGCTCGCCGCCCGTGACACTCTCACGTAATAATGAGTTGGGGTTGTACACGCCCCAGGGTCTCAGGAGCGCCGCCCTCAGGCCCTAGGGCTCCCTCCCACGCCCAGTGGCAGCACTTAGCTCCGCGCTGGTGAGAAGACGTCGAAGACTAGATTAGGTGCTGGACGCGGCTTTTTCATTTGCTTTCCGTAGTTGGCTTGTTCATTCTCATTCGAAGTTTTATTGAAGTTGTTGCCGTCTTTGGCTTGTGGTTCTTCGACTTTTCACTCTCCTGCCTTGATTTCTCTTATGCAAGGCCTCGCGAGGGGGGCAGCCGAGCGCCCTCACGAGTATTCCTGTCCTAGTCGTTCAAAGGTTTCACGACCTGGGTCCATTACAGGAGCACCCCTCCAGTCCGGGCCCCACGAGCACCGCGACACAAACACAGGGCCTGGGTCGGTCGCCCCCCCACGGCTGGGGCCGGTTACTATCCACGCGCGGGCACGTAGCCGGAAGGCACGATAACGGAAGCAAAGCAATGATTAACAGCAATAACCCAAACACGCCCCCGCGGGGCTCCACGCTACTGTCTTTTTACGCAGGAAAAAGGAAAAGAAAGAGCAAATCAGGCGCAGCTCACCTCACACCGGCCTACAGGGAAGACTCGAGCTGGCTTCGGGGCTCAGGAAGACTCCCTCTTGCGCTTCACCAAGGCGCGATGGCGGGCAGACACACTACCACCTCCCAAGCAGGTACGACGGCGTGGAGGCTGACCGCGGCCACCGCTAGAAGAGTCGCCACCTGAAGAAGAACCGGTGAAGCTTGGGGAACCCTGAGCGCCGCCAATCATGCAAGCGCTTTCCTCTCCATCATCGCCAGGGCTGGGTTCCCGGCCGCGGTCGTCGTCCTCAGGGCAGCACCCTGCGCGGCGACCATCTTCCCCAAACACCCTCACGTAGAGGGTGGCATCGCCATCAAACTTGAAGTGCAGGGTGCACTGACGGCTCAGGCCATGCGCGCAGGCAAACGTCTGCCAACCGCGGGTCAAGGCCAGGCTCCCGGCTGGGGAGACCTCCAGTGAAGCCCATGAGGCCCGGCTGCAGCAGCCGTCTGCCTGAAGCCAGAGGCCGCCCGGGGCGCCGGCGGAGAGCTCGCCGAGGAGGAAGTGAGGAAGTTGAAGCCGGGTGCTAGTCGGCTCCGCCGACCACACAACGAACTCCGGCAGCACCTCTGCAGCGCGAAAGCGCGGCCAAGGGGAACGCGCGACCGAAGCGCGCCCCCCGGCCGCTGCAGTCCGCCCGTCACCGTGCTGTAAATCGTCTCCACGGCGGCGGGGAGCTGCCGTGGTGGCCACAGGATGTTTGCGAGGGCGCCCTCGGCCGCGCTTGGGCGGGGTAGAGGCAGGCTCAACCTGGCGAGCCTTCGCCTTCTCTGCGGCCGAGAACCTCCTCGACGGGGCCGTGAAGAAGAAGGAGAAGCGAGGGGGGATGAACTGGAAGGGCGCGCACCGATCCGTACTTATAGCCGGCGAGGGCCAACCATCGGCCCCCATGATCGCAGGTAATCATGACCCGCCTTGCATGCAGGGACTTGTCCAATCCGCGTAGTTGTCGAGACGCCATGGGGAAGTGGAGACGCCCATGTCCAATCAACCGCCACATGGCGCCCAAGGCCGCCGGCTGTTAGGGCCCGCGGCGCTTCTCTCTTGCCCTTTCGCCTCCCTGCATAGCCAAGTCCGGGAGCGCCTTGGGCCCGGGGGCTACTATCAGCGTTCTGGGAACAGGGGTCCCTAGACTTGCCTTCCTGCGGCCTACGGCGTGGCTCGAGGAGAGGCCCAGCACGGCCCATCTTCATCAACACAGACCCAAGACCCTCGCGAGGGGTCAAGCCTCGCGGGGCGGACGACACGGAGCTTCCTCAGGCACGGCCTCATCAGGCTGGCTCGCGAGGAGGCGGAGAGATCAAGGCGGGGTACCTCACGAGGTGCTCGTGACGCAAGCCATGACGACCAAAGGCGCCAGGCGGGCGCCAGCCGCGTAGTGTCCTCCTTTCCTCTTTGGTGCAAAGGGAGCAAGCGCAGGCGAGAGCATCAAGCAAAGGCACCCGTTTCGATGCAACGATACCAAGACCAGTCTAACGGCAGGGAGGAAGTCATTGTGGAGCCCAAGCCAGCGTCACCACGAGAGCCTTTGGCAGGCGAGGACCAACTTTAGTCAGGATAAGTGTACCAGATGTTCCCCTTCAAAATGGCCAATTGTTGGCGCCCTTCCCGCTCAATATTTGGGAAGGGTACTAGGGCCTTTGCCTATAAATAGTACTAGCCACCCACAGGGTAGAGCGGAGATCGGAGATCAGATCGAAATCGGAGGGAGAATTGAGAAGGGAGAGAGAGAGAAGGGCGACTGAACTCCTCCTAGCAGTTCATCCCCCCAGCCAAGAATAGACCCTCGCGAGGCTGTTCTTCCTTGTATTTCTCATCATCATCAGCCCAAGAGGCAATCCACCACACCACACACTGGAGTAGGGTATTACACCACAACGGTGGCCCAAACCAGTATAAACCCTGTGTCTCTTGTGCTGTTCTTTCCATAGCTTAGATCTTAGCGAGGCGGAGGGGTGCAGGTAGGTAGAAGGAGAAATCTCCGTGCGCACCCCAGTGTTCGAACCTCAAGGGTCTGCCGAAACCCGAAATCCAACAGCTAGGAAACTTAACCATCTTTGATTAACGAGCTAGTCAAGTAGAGGCATACTAGTGACACTCTGTTTGTCTATGTATTCACACATTTACTAAGGTTCCGGTTAATACAATTCTAGCATGAATAATAAACATTTATCATGATATAAGGAAATATAAATAACAACTTTATTATTGCCTCTAGGGCATATTTCCTTCAGGTGTTTGTTTGTACCTTTTGTTTCCATTGCACAGTTTTGGAGACAAATCAAACTAGCTCCTTTAATGAAATTGTAGTGCTAATGTTGTGATATAGTGCTTGCGAGGATCTGGACGTTTGATCAGTTCCTAGACGCTGTTGAGCTCGAATTGATGTAATTCCTCTTGCATAGCTTGAATCCACTCAGCCTCCAGAAATGCTTCATCTACCTTAGTGGGCTCTGTGATAGAGACGAAAGCAAAGTGCCCACAAAAGTTAGATAAATGTGAAGCTCTTGAGCGTGTGAGAGGACCTGGAATGTTGATGTCGCTGATGATATTCTCAATCTGCACTTCATTTGCAATGCGAGGATGAACTGGTTGTCGTTGAGGAGTTTGATCAGCGTTTTCTTTAGCACCATTTTCCTCAGGTGCATCAGCATGACGTTCTTCATGTTCTGGAATGACTTCTTCAGTAGATTCTTCAGTAGGAATGACATCCTCAGTAGCTTTGAACTTAATAGATTCCTCAGGAGGTATTTCATCTGTCACAGGAGGTAGGTGCTCTCTTTGCGAGCCATTAGTCTCATCGAACCGCACATCTATAGTTTCAACAACCTTGTGGTGATAGGTGTTGAAGACTCTGTAGGTGTGCGAGTCCTTACCATAACCGAGCATAAAACCTTCATGTGATTTCGGTGCAAATTTTGAACTATGATGAGGATCTCTAATCTAGCATTTAGCACCGAAGACTTTGAAATAACTCACATTGGGTTTCTTGTCAGTGAGGAGTTCATATGCAGTCTTCTTGAAGAATTTGTGAAGATATACCATGTTGATGATGTGGCAAGCAGTATCAATTGCCTCAGGCTAGAAGGGAGTAGGCGTCTTGTACTCATCAAGCATAGTGCGAGCCATCTCAACAAGAGTCCTGTTCTTGCACTCCACGACGCCATTTTGCTGAGGAGTATAAGGATCAGATAACTCATGAGTAATAGCAAGTTCATCAAGATAGTCATCAAGACCAGTGTTCTTGAACTCAGTTCCATTATCACTTCTGATGTGCTTGATCTCCACACCAAAGTTGGTTGATGCCCTCAAGGAAAATCGTTTGAAGACTTCCTGCACTTCAGTTTTGTAAGTGATGATATGCACCCATGTATGTCGAGAATAATCATCAACAATGACAAAGCCATATAAATATGCAGCATAGTGAGTAGGGCCAAAGAGATCCATGTGAAGCAATTCAAATGGTCGAGTAGTAGTCATGATAGTCTTCGCTGGATGCTTGGCCTTGGTCATCTTTCCAGCTTCATAGGCTCCGCATAAGTGATCCTTGAGGAATTTGACATTCTCAATGCCAATGAAATGCTTCTTCTTCGCGAGCGTGTGCAGATTCCTCATGCCAGCATGACCAAGTCATCGATGCCATAGCCAGCCTTCTGAAGCTTTTGCAAGTAGACATGTAGCAGGTTGTGGTCCTGTAGAGAAATCAACAATATACAAATCTCCTCTCCCAAAGCCTTCGAAGCCTTTCGAATTGTCAGCTTCCATGATCACAACACAATGATACATGCCAAAGACAACAACCATATCAAGATCACAAAGCATTAAGATAGGCATGAGGTTGAACCCTAAGGACTCGACAAGCATGACTTTGTCCATGTGTCGATCCTTTGAGATTGCAACCTTACCTAGACCCAATATATGCTTCAGATGTGATGGAGATAGAGCAGAGTCCATCAATAAGCTCATGTCACCAGTCATGTGATTTGTACATCCACTATCGAGGACCCACTCAGTGGCTTTGGGTTGATCATCCTTCAGATGAATTGGTGCAACTTACGAACTCATATACTTGATCAGTGAAGAATATGATATCAATTTCATCAGATCAACTTCATCAAGCAACATAACAGATATAGCAGTAGGAGGACATGAGAAATGAAAATTCATTTCTTCATGATTAGCTTGCGTCCTTTTAAGCATATTCAGGTCTCCAGCAAATTCTTCAAATGATTAACACTACTAGAAATACCACTACTAATGGTGCACCTAATATGGCCATTAATGGCGCATCACTGGTGCGCCACTGATAGCACGCCATTAGTAATTTTTACTAATGGCGCACCAGCCATTAGTATCTGGTATACTAATGGCGCACCACCTGGTGCGCCATTAGTATATGCGAGGGTGCGCCATTAGTATGCCTCCCAGTTGGCATGTAGACCCAGGTGCTTTGGCATACTAATGGCGCACCACCTCCGGATGCGCCATTAGTAACCGCAGCATACTAATGGCGCACTACCCGGTGATGCGCCATTAGTATGCACTGTCATACTAATGGCGCACTGTCGTGTGATGCGCCATTAGTATGAATATTAGGTTTTTTTTATTTTTTTATTTTCTGTTTTTTGCACAGGTTACAAAATGTATAATTTGACAAAATATAGACAGCACACATCAACAATAGATTCATCAAATACAATAGAAGATTAGTCTTTGAATACAATTCATCATATTAGTCTCCGAATACAATTCATCATATTAGTCTCCGAATTAAAAAGACCGAACAAAGATAGAACATTATATTGCAAGTCTCGAGACCGCGAGTAGCGAGTTTGTCTTCGCATTACAAGTCGATATCGATCATCTAAACTACCATCACATAGAAGAGAGCTGCGGTCATCACGATGAGCATCATCACGATGAAACTCGTCTTCATCCGGTTCCTCCAACGCTCCCTCCCCTCTCCCGCTAGATAGCGGGCGTATCTAGATTCGGCGTCGGCCCTAGTGGTGTACCCTTTGTAACTGTTACCGCTGAATCGGTGAACCTGTCTCCGACACTCCTCCCAGTCATCGTAGACTCCGGGAACCTTACCCTTGTACACGACATACGTCGGCATCACTATGCACTAGCCAAACGAAACGTTAGTACCAATTCACAGACAATACATAAGCAATATATAATTATGCAACAGAACGATCGGAAGAGAAAAGCAAGACATTAATAGCATCGATTACATCTAAGTTGAACGACTCTCAAAACCAAAGAGACATACTACAAGTTCATTAAAGTTTAATTACAACATGAGCCAATCGATGTTTCAGAACTAGACAACTCGACTCAAGGGACCGGAGCGTGGATGAAGCCGCCGTCTATCGTGGGAGTCATGAAAGAACGGGCGTTGTCATCCTGCATTTGTAGCATTGTGTCGATGTCACTGTTGGACGGTTGATTTCTGAGGTAGAACTGCCCCGAGGTACGAAGGACATCTTGATGGATGATTTCCGCAAACTCCGACTGGATGCGAAAGAATTCTTGTCGGAGGTCCGCGTCCTGGATTGCCGACACGCTCGCGGCCCAATCTTGGAGTTTACTCGGTAGCAGAAGTTGATGATGGTCCCGTACGATCGCCCGCATGTGATGGATGGCGTAGTAGGCACCCTTCTGACCGCCAGGCGGCTGCTTGACGCAGCAGAATGTCGTATTGTGGGAGAACACATGCTTGCCGTACTTACGAATAGGCCTGGTGAAGGTGCCTCCAGATTGGGCGTAGCCGGGGAGAACATCATCAAGAACCTTCTTGACATTTGTGTAGTCTATGTTCGACTGACGGTCCGGGTCGAAATACGTGGCCATGGAATATTTGGGGCTTAGGAGGATGAGCGTGCAATGTGTGTCACTGCAGAAAACATGGAATGTTAAAAGAAAAACGATCGAAAAGTAAGAATTCATATGTTACGGGCCGGTTGAGGGGAGGACTTACTCGGGAAAGTAAGGCACGAGGAAGTTATCCTTATCTTGGTTTGCCAGAATGACGCCTTCGAGGTAAGAACTCGCGACTTGCCGGTCCCCAGCGCTGCCCAAGATCTTGGCACGCATGTAGAAGGGGTCGACTATCACGATGTCCGGGGTCTTGTCGCGAATGATCCGCATCTCCATACTCAGCGAAAATAGCCGAACGAAGGTGTAGTGCAGCGGATGAAGGTTAAACATAGCAAAGATGTCATCAAACCGCAGGACGATCGTACCCCCGATGTCGCCATCCACAAAGCCCTTGCCCTCTGGCACCTTGGCCACGAAACCGGGTATGCCACATCCTTCTCTCTGAGACGCCGCTTCTCCAAAGAAAGAACACTGTCGTGCAGACTCCGCATAGCACCGGTTGCAGCATTGAGCATATTTGGTGGTAGCATCGCCCTACCCGCCACATGCACCCTCCTCGAGATATCCTGCGGTGAAGGTGGCCCGTCCTGAGCACGGATCGTACTCGGTGCCGGCTGGCTCGCACCCTTCTTACTCTTTCTTTTGCGTGCCTTCTTCTTCTCCTGTAATGGGACCGAGTTCTGCTCACAGACCGCCTTCTTGAGTGTGTTGGGGCTGATAATATTTCGCACCTTGCCTATCTGAGGCTCGGTGAAGTCGGCAGCTGGAGGCGTCTCCTGAGAGCTGAACGCCAGACGGCGCCTGTTGCAACTTGGCTTCTCCGCGGTACGAGCTAGATGGCACACGTCTTTTGTTGGGTTTGGTTCTTGAGAAGGAGGCCCCATGAAGTCGCCATCGTACCCATGCTCGGCAAAGTACTGATCGACGTTGCCAAATGTATCATCGTCGTCGTCGTCGTCGTTCTGATCCTGTGCCATATGCATGTTTGGATCCAGTGGCATAGGGATGTCCGGCACCGTTACGGCGGTCTTGCCATGGGGCCGACTTGGCGCCGGCATGACTGGCGGTGTTGTCTTTGGGGTGGTGTCCCCCGCCCCCAAACGAATCTGGCTCTTCGGCCAAAGCAGGGGCCAGCTCAGGCAGGCGCTGAGGGTCATCACGTCATCATCGTCGGCCCCGACGGGTCGAATCGGAGGTAACAAGTCGTCGCAGCCTGGCAGCACCCGAACCAGTTGAACCCTAAACAAGTTGGGTGGCATCTGGGTACCGTGGAACAAGGGGTTGCCCGGTTGAACGATTTTGCCCTTGGCAACATCGACCAACTCGTTGTTCACGAAGTGGAGGAGAGTGCACGGAACGTCGGCGGCGCCCTGCGAAAACATGTAGGGCGTCAGGGATGCCCAGTCAAAGGCAAGGAAATGAAGTCCTCGGCCGAGAGAGGCTTAATTAGTTACCGTGATGATGGCGTCGAGCTCGGCTAATGTCGAGGCACCGCCAACGGCGGGCGTGCAGTTGACGGAGCGGCCGCTAGCTGAAGAGGTGCCGGCCGGCGTACACCCGGGTGCATTAAGCTCCCGTGCCGGCGTCGGAGACACCAATGCCGCCTCCGCCGGAGGCACCAATGGCCCCGCCATCGCATTATGCGAGTTGCTGGCCGTGAAGCTAGGAATCGGGGGCGGCCCCTGTTGGCCGCCCGCAATCCACGCACTCAACCCCGAGATCAAGGTAGGCACAAGGGCGGTGATCGTCGCTCCGAGTCGTTGTTCCACTTGCTCTTGGACAATCTCCGGAATCTGCGCCACCTGTGCCTTGAGTTCTTGAACCTCTCGCGCCTGGCTTTCCGAGCTGGTCTTTTTCTCCTTCCGCACACCAGCGGTATAGTATGACCCCCATTTTGTTGACAAGCCTTTGCCGGCCACACGACCAGCTGACGTCGGCTTACTGAGCTTATCCTTGTTCTTCATTATATTCAACCCCCTATTTAGAGTGGTGTCCCAAGGGTTGCTCTGAGTCGACCCCGCGCTACTGCTTTCAGTCGCCTGCGGAAGGAATGTGAACCATTTAGAAATTCGGCTTCATTAATTAGAATGCAACCATATGGAGCTAATTACGCGGGGGTGTATTCCTTACCAGAACAAGCTCAAGCTGCCTGGTCTTCGGATCCGTGGTAAGCTCCTTTGTTTTCGGGTCCTTCTTGTACCGGGCCCTGACAAAGTTCCTGGTCTGCTTGTCACCGTATTTATCGAAGAGGGACGGTAGGCCTTGCTCGGCACGGTCCGCCTCCTCCTTGTCCCATATAGGCTCCGCCACTCTGTAACCGCCGGGACCGAGTGTGTGTTCCCCTATGTTCAGCTCCCGCATTTGTTTCCCCCACTCACTTGATTGGGAGCTTGCGGTGCTCGAGCAATTGATCTTGAAGTCGTTGTAGTCATCTTCGGTGATCGAAGGATTTTTCTCCTTGATCTTCTCATAACTCTCACCTTTCTCGATCATTCTCTTCACATTGCTTTTCCAAGTAGACAGGGCCTTGCTCATCTTCGTGAGGGCAGCATTGTTCACTTTATTCCCTTTGAGGCTTGTGTTTTCGAATTCAGCAGGGAACTTGTATCGTTCGTGCAGCTTTGTGAAGAGGAGGTGGCGCAAATTCCCCCGGTCAGGATGCCTCAGGTTCTCGGTGTTGATCGAGACGGTGCTCCGGACAATGCACCCGAGCTGAAGCGAGTACCCCTTGACTATTCGTTCGGGCGCCGTTGGATTCCCATTGGAGTCCACTTCAGTAACTTCCTCCTTGAGGGTGCGGAGCACGATCGGGCGCCGGTCCTTCCGTTGCCTCTTCGGCTGGCTGCTATCTGTGCGTGCGCCGCCATCATCAGTGGTGGCATCCTCGGCGGCACCATTAGTGGTGGCATCAGTGTGGTCATCCTCGGCGGCACCATCCGTGGTCTCAGGATCGGTGGGGAAGGCGGCAGCCTCATACAAGTGAGGTTGTTCCTCCATCTCCTGGGACAGCTCCCAGAATGCCTTGCCGCCCGAACCCCCGGCCTCATCGTTGTGGGCCATGTTTCTCTCTAAATAGAAACAAAGTTTGGTCAAAAAGTTGGTTATTGTCAAGGAACAAGATCATGGTCTCATCATTTAGGGTTTGTCGACACCGAGGCATCCTAAAATCTAAGCTTTTATCATTGAGGGTTTTTCGACGCCAAGGCACCCTAAAAGCCTAACTTTTCATCATTTCGGTTTTTATCGACACCGAGGCACCCTAAAAGCCATGCATTAGTCACAAGTACGCCAGGGCACTTGATCCTACTTAATTAACTACTAAGATACCCCGGCCCATGCATTAGTCACAAGTACCCCATATGTCCTATTTTTAGCAAAGTCATGCTAAAATTCACGGAAAATTTCAGCATGACCTTTGCTGAAAATAGGACATATGGAGTACCCGAATTTGCTGGAACGGAAGTTAATCGACATTCCAGCAAACTCAAGGGCCTCTCGGGTGGACAAGGCAAAAAAGGCCTCCATCACAACATGGAAAATACATTGGCATGTGGACTGGAATGTGGCTTCATTTAACAACAACAGTTTCACACAGAAAACAGAGCTGAATTCATTGAGATATTTGCATTGCTAGCTACATTTCAGTGCCAAATTTCACCAATTTAAGCAAAACTACCGTTTAGCTAGCTACAGTTTAGTGCCATATTTCACTGGATTAAAATAAGCACATACACATAACTGACAGCACACATACACATCACTGATTTAACGAAATTTGCACACAACTCAGTAGCACTTCATCATCATATAAAGTATATTAGCAGCAGTACAAATAAAGAGACATGATCAAAGTACTTCATAATAAACCCAAGCAACTTCATAATAAATCACTAGTCCTACTTATTGATGGTTTCTAAATCATTTATTTGATCGATAACAAATAGCCTTGTCCTGCACAAAATCTTTGTCCTCAGCTGTAAACTGAACTATTGTCAGGTCATGTTGTCAGGTCATGTTGAAAGTAAAATAGGACCTTGCTGTGTTTGGGACCAAATTGTTATTTGGCTATTCTAGCTGGCTTTTTTTAGCGAATTGTAACTTGTGTGAAGCTGAAACAAAGTTAACTTACATGCTCCTATATGCTCAGCTGAATTATTATAACATGTCTATCCAGTTTACAGTTATTCTTATAGGCGATCCGTAGTTAGTGTAGCTATTGTGCATCAAGATTCGTTTTTAGTCCTAAGAAAACACAAGGTTGTCAGGGACGGTTTTTCTTTGACTGGGGTTGTTGTCGACCTGAATTAAAGATGCAGTGTTTGGCAGATCCAGTCTGCAAACTTTGTCCTACTTACTGGATCAACAATGTTCTTAATTCCATTACCTAGTGTACATACCAACAGCCATAAACAAAAGAGCAACTAATGACTGAGCCAACCAAGAGCCACAGACGAAACCAGCACATGCTTGCACATGCACTGAAGCTACAACTCTTATCAAGGTAAAAATAAAAGAGAAAATTGCTTATTCTCTCACAGATGTTGGTTTGCCGATCTGCATCAGTAAATGCGTTCTTTTTCATCCGAGGCAAATAAGCAAAAGATTGTACTAGACAGCTAATCGACAGTGTTCTTAATTCCACTAGCATATGTGTAGTTCTAAGTTCATGCACTAATAGTTTGCCTGCAGAGAGCTTCCTAACCAGGTTCGGTGTGTTTTACTATTTGATCCGTTAGGTAGCTATTATGCATCAAGATTCGTCTGAAATCCTAAGAAAACACAATAAGGTTTTCTTTGGCTGGGGTTGTTGCCGATCTGAATTAAGGATGGAGTGTTTGGCAGATCCAGTCTGCAAAATTTATCTTACTTACTAGGACAGCTGACCAATATTGTTCTTAACTCCACTTCCTACTGTACACAGTAGCAGCCATGAAGTGCATCAGTAGCAACGAGCACAGGCGCAACACAGGATAGAGCGCAGCCATGAAGTCAAGTTAACAATATCTGCAAAACCTAATACAAATGAATCATATGAATAAAAATGATTGATGCAGAATCCAAAATGGCAACTGGCATACATCGCTGGAACCAATTGTGCATATATGGTAATTATGAGTTTTACTTTGTAGATAATTAGATACTGAATTAGAGTTGCGTTTATCTCCAAATACAGCAGCTATATTCATTAAGTTTCCATCTATCTAATGGGGGCTCTTCCTCTTGTTCTCATTATTTCTCATTCTTGTACACTATTCTTCCCTTTTTTGTTTGAAGAAAAGAGATCCCTACATACTCATGACAATGAAACTTATCACAGAACATGATCATTAGCAGTTACATTGGAGGAACTCTTGCCCCTCTAGGTTCCATCTTTTCGAAAATAGAACAACACAAAATGCACCAACCTGTGGTGACAAGCCAAGGTTCAGAGCAATATATAGGCCACTAAAATCAGTCTAAACGTGACAAGCAAAGGGAAATTAACATAGTTTCATGATAATTTCAGCTGTCTATAGAGATGGTTTGGGAATTTCAACTAGGTTGCTATATTTGACCAAATTATACAGTGACATTTGTCTGACTGCCAACAAACATGAAAAACCAACAACATAGATCCGAGGTGGGGCAAAATGGCAACTGGTGGTGGTGGTGCTGGTGACAAGAAGAAATAGAGATGGGGCTCACGGGGGATGCGAGGGGGATAGGGGGAGAGGAGGAGGGGGAGCTCACGGGGGCGACGAGGTCCGGG
>NC_057809.1:121259315-121260289 GCF_018294505.1 Triticum aestivum | reverse complement strand
ATTTGACCAAATTATACAGTGACATTTGTCTGACTGCCAACAAACATGAAAAACCAACAACATAGATCCGAGGTGGGGCAAAATGGCAACTGGTGGTGGTGGTGCTGGTGACAAGAAGAAATAGAGATGGGGCTCACGGGGGATGTGAGGGGGATAGGGGGAGAGGAGGAGGGGGAGCTCACGGGGGCGACGAGGTCCGGGTGGTGGTGTGGGTGCTCCGGCGACGGTGGTGTGGACGGGGCGGTGTCCGGGCCACCGGCGACGAGGGCGGCGGGGCGATGGCGAGTCGGCCTGGCCACCGGAGTCGGCCGGGCGAGGTCAACGGCGAGCGCCCCCTCTTCCTCCTCCTTCTCCGTGGGGAAAGCGGCGGGGCGGCGGCGTTGGGAGAGGAGAGGGCGGCGTCGCGGCGTCTCACGGCGTCGGGGCGGCGTCGAGGCGGCAGGGCAGCGGCGTCGGGAGAGGAGAGGAGAGGGGAAGGGGATCGAGGGCGAGGGCGAGAAGGGGATCGAGGGCCGGGGAGGAAAAATATGGATGGGGGCACAATACTAATGGTGCACCACCCCCCGGTGCGCCATAAGTATATCCACACTAATGGCGCACCTCACCCTGGTGCGCCATTAGTATTTTTTTTATTTCTGCTCGAGCCAACAGGTTATCTCCCACCTGACCTGATCCACACCAAGTCCCCTCTACTAGCTCGACTGGTCAGTAGCCAGTTCTCACACCAGGAGGTCCTGGGTTCGACTCCCAGGCTCAACAAATTTTTTTTTATCATTTAAAAACCTGTTTGATACTTATTTATGTTTAAATATGTTCAAACTTGTTTAAATAATAACAGTAATATTTTTTTTATAAGACAGTAGCATTTAAAAAGCTGTTTGATACTAATTTTTTTTATAAGACGGTGCGCGGGGTGCGGGGGGTCGGCGGCGGCGGTTGGGTAGGGGAATCGAGGGTGCGGGGGGTCGGCGGCG